>NC_037591.1:11868613-12168613 GCF_003073045.1 Pomacea canaliculata | reverse complement strand
CACGTGTGCTCATGGAGGGGGAATCAAAGTAGTAATTCCACCCCTTCCTCCCCACACCTGCTTCCACCCACGCCGTCAAAACGGCAAGTTTTCTGATCATTCAATGCTTTCGTTAATGTTTTTATGTTTATTTAACTCCATTTATATTGCATTATAACTGTTCTCATTAAAACAAATACCTATATATATATAGCCTGTAACTTTCAAATATTAGCGAGTCAACAGGGGCTGGGAACCAATTACATCTATTTCCTTTATTTCCTATGGGAAAAATTGTTTCGGATAACGAACATTTCGGATAACGAACAACTTTCCAGAACGGATTAAGCTCGTTAACCGAGGTTCCACTGTAGAAGTATTTAAGTTTTCACGAACTCGTACCGCACAAGTAAGCTGCCGTCTGTTTGTGATCCATCGTAAATCGCCAGATAAGTGCGTGCGTATTCGTTACATCTGGTTTCCGTTTCTATGTGTAATTCTGTAATGAGGAGCTGAATGATTTCGTCCTCTTCAACTTCAATACTCCAGACGCAGATTCCGTTCCTGTGGTATCCGTTGATGTAATCAGATGAATATGTGCTAAGATCGATGTCTCCAGCGCTGGCATTTGTCACTGAACCACACGTGGCTGTAGAAAGCAAGAAATAAAAGATACATGGATAGATAAATGCCCCAGAAGACAAGCATAAAAGCTCCCTATTACTTTTTATTTAAATTTTTAACTTTTCTGAGATAAAAGCGCTAAAAGTAGCTATAAAATGATGCAAAGAACATTAGTTTCCATATTGTAAATTTGTTTTTTTTTACTCCTCCATACCACCGCAAACGAAAACGTGTGTCTTGCATTGTCAGCTTACATATTTTGTAAGAATAAAAGCATTTCTTTGTAGATAACTAAAAATTTTATCATTAGTTCATCATTAGTTCACACAAAAATACAAATAGTTCCATAGATATAACAGGACCCTTTAACATAATTCCACTGTGCGTCTAGAACTCTAGAAAATAATACATTCCTTTCTTTAAAAAGAATTGTCAAATTTCCTTAAAAATTCATACTTTATTAATACAAAATGCGAAACCGTTTGAAAAATAATATCTGGTAAATAGCAGTTGGTTTCTGTGCTATACTGTCTGTAATACGTACAGTTCTCTGTAGCCAAGAACATCACTGAGAGATCGAAGTAAGATGTGTAGCTGGCGATGTATTCGACGAGTATGTTGTTGGATGCCTCATCTAATGTAATCATGTTGTATCTGGATTTACTTCGATCAGACAAATAACACGTTGAGCTGAATAATTATTCTAAAAGTTAATTTCTGAATGAAGTTTCAGAAGAGCCATTTAAAATAATTATTCATTTTGAATAAATTTGTAAAAGTGTTCAGTGATTTTAAATATATATTATCTATATAGTATATATTATATACAGTCCCTCAAAGTTTGCACTGTGATAAGGAAATAAACTTACATCTTCTCATACAATTCTGGCCGACTAAATGTTTCATAATAATAATTGAACGTTTCTGTTTTAATGTTAAAATAGGTTACATCTTATTAATTCATTAAACATGTATATGTAGTTTTAAAATAAAACCTATTAATGACTTCCTCTTGCAGAAAACAGAAGCGCTGATAGCAACTAACACTGTGATCAAAGAATTTTCATCTTTGGTTGGTCCTCTGTACATTCTAATTTGTTGATTTCTGGACTCGCTGCCATAGAAGTAACCTATCATCATGATGGTGAGTCCCTGGTCTGCGGTTAGCGCCCATTCACATCTTCCTTGCATTGGGTAATTCTGTCTAAATCTCAAGGAATACGAAATATTTTTGTGGAGCCGTATGTCTGCATTTCCACATTCTACAAACAACAGAGTAGATAATAATAATTATTAGAAAAATAGTGTACACAATTATACAGCGTTATATTCCAGCCATATGTTTAAATTTTTTTCCTCTTTACAAAGAATAATAATAACAACAATAATAATATTAATATTAATTAAAAAAACCTGCAAATGCTACTATTCACACCATTGTTGCAATCATAGAACAGATCACATAGGTGAGAACCACTTTTGTTTAGCTGCTCATAGGTTTACTGAATGTTTCTTTGAAAACCCTAATGAGTTTAGAAGGGAGGCAGCACATCTCATCATCATCCTTCATGTTTTCAGATCCAGCTGTTTCCCTCTGTCGTTTCGGTCTAGTGCTTTACGAATCGTCAACTCACTGCTATAATTTCTGCAGAAAATGATATTAGGGAAAACAAATTTCTATTTCTTTAGTTCATCTCCAGAGCCCGATGTAGAAGCTTTTCTAAGATTGGTTAACAGTTACATTTCTACAAAACAAAACAAAACAAAACAAAACAAAACAAAACAAAAAACAAAAGAAATGAAACAAAAAGTAGATCAATTGCTACTCAGAATACTTTTGTGCATAACTCAATACATCCTAAGGATCTATATTATAACGAAGGAAAAATATTTTACACTGCACCAACTGTGTGATCTTCGCACCAAATGCACAAAGAAACCGTTATGGCATTACTAGCCTGGCAGTTGACAGGACAATGTAAAACTCTAGATAAAATCCAAAGGCAGCAAAGTACACTAAAGCACACTAAGCTCTGTACACTAAAGCTCACTAAGCTCTGTACACTAAAGCTCACTAAGCTCTGTACACTACACTAAAGCACACTAAGCTCTGTACACTAAAGCACACTAAGCTCTGTACACTAAAGCTCACTAAGCTCTGTACACTACACTAAAGCACACTAAGCTCTGTACACTAAAGCTCACTAAGCTCTGTACACTACACTAAAGCTCACTAAGCTCTGTACACTAAAGCTCACTAAGCTCTGTACACTACACTAAAGCTCACTAAGCTCTGTACACTAAAGCTCACTTACCTAGCACCATGCTGACATTAGCTTGAAACCCAAAGCCGGCGGAAGCGTTCAAGCTGGAATTAAATAAAATGCGGTAGACATCTCTCAGGTCAGGAGGAGTCGAGTTCTGGCAAAACCTTTGGGTTGGTGAGTAAGAGTAGACCTGAAATTAATTTCAAGGAAACTTTTAAAAGGCATAACTGGACAACTGCATATAAAACTGGTCCGTTTGACAATTCAGCAAAAGGAAATATTGTCAAACTGTTTCAGGTATGATTTTGTTTGATGTAGAGTTTTCTTTGTTATACACATTCTTCTTATGCACAAAAGAAAGATCAGTTCACTTAAAATAGAACAGAAAACTGACAAAGATTGAAAGAAAAACTACAAGGAGAGACTACATAGAACACAGGTGTACACAGACATTTTTACATACATACACTCACGTATACACCAGCTCACTAAAGCTATTAACGGGTTTGAGAGTAACTGGTTTCTGTTTTTGTCATGTCCTGTATTTTGAAAGTGATTTTTGGTGATTGCGATGTCAACTGTTCATCTGAGTTTTTGTTCTTCTGCCTGCTTCGCATCATTTTGCAGTGCTTGTCTACTTGTATCAGCAGCCTGGACTGAAATCTTCTGTCTTTGTTCAGCTTTTGTGCTGATGCTTAGTTTCTGCCATCAACCTGAGTGCACACTGGACATGGGGAACCACTGGTATTATTATTATTAAAAAACGTCAAGCGCAGCCAGGGGCGTTAACGGGCGGAAGAATTTGTCTCAGTCTTTTAGCTACAATAATTATTTTTTCAAAGTATCCAAGTAATAATGTAAATCTGTTTTCATTGCCTTAAAATCTTGAGGTACAGGCTAGTGTTTCTTCGCTGTCATTGAAACTTTATAAGGTGACAAAATAAGCAACTGCCTAAAAATCATTTCTAGATTCCCCTTTGTGATGACCAGGGCCTATGAGTGGCGTGCAGTTGTCCAGGGGAGACGTACCTCGATGAAGTCACTGTCACATGATGTGTTCGGGAGGTTAAAGTAGGTGAAGCTGATTCTCCAGGTGCTGAAGGTATTCGGAAAAGAAAAGTAGTACCAGCAATATTGGTCCCCGTAGTATTCATTTGGAAATCCTAGCGACTCGATGGTCCCATTATAGTTCCATGGGATTTCTGTGCCGCACACTAAGTGCAGTTAAAATAAAAACAAAACATTTATTAGTGTAGATCACACGCGGGGTTTCTGGCACTCAGTTTCACATCCTATATAATGCTAAGAGCATAACAGAAAAATATCGTTTTGGAAACTTTAATATTTGGGTAAAATAGTAAATGGTATACAATTATTTATATAAAATTGAGAAAACAGGAATAATCAAATATAATTTAATGAAGATAAAGCACTTTAAAATAAATATATTGACAAAATAGCGAATCGATCTCTTTTGCAGTTGCATTTAATGCTAAAACTTTATAGTGTTCTCTTCATTTTTCTGCTATTCAAGCAGATATCTTAAAAATTGTTTTCATTTTGTTGATCTCCCATTTCTTTTTCTTTTTCCCTGGAATTACATTATTATAACTTCATTTAGTCACTAATTACAAAACACGACAACAAAGCACTACTTACTCTGGCTGTAGTCACTGATACACCAGTGAGGTGAAGAAGCAGGAGGAACCAAAGATTAGCCATGGGTTTGCGCACTCCTCCACCTAGTCATTGAAAACATATTAAAAATAATCAGATGTTCTTCTATCGGGCTATCTGTCTAACTAGCCAGTGCACTTGCTTCATCGGGGTTGATGTTTGCCACTACCAACTCTTCCAAACTGCTGTTGCTTTATTTAGTGTTGGTTAATTTATGACTTCGCTTAAGTCTGGTGGGGATTGGAAAAACCTTGGCGATGCCATAAGGTTTATAACTGCCATAAATATCGACACACTCCGTTTTAACTATGTCATAAACATTATGCTACAAACAGGCTTTGAAAAATGCAGGTTGTTTCTCTAAAAGAGAATAAGGTCTCATAACGATGAACTCGCTCGCTGTCACAAATCTGAAACATTTTTTGTCAAACATCTTTACATAATAACATTCTGCACTTTCCTTTTCAAGGATTTACTGCAGAGTGAATAAATGAATATGCATCAAATTATTTTGTAATTTAAAATAGTGAAAAAAACTATACAGAATTTTTTAAGGCTTAGTTGCCTTTTGGCACACATGATACCAAAGTGGAAAAAGAAGATATAGAAAGTAATAAAAATAAAGAAGATGATCATGATGGTCATGATAATAGAATTTGTAAAACACATTTTCTCGTGTAAGCGATCCTAACACGCTGCACACAAAAGACTATAAACAAACCGATAGTCAGTCCTACAATGGACGACACCATGACAAACACGAAGTACGTGAATAAATGCACGGACAGACATTATATTTCACTACGTAACATAAAAGTCGTAAAACTGGTTTTCACAATATCAATAAATTAGTCTCTCATCGCTAGATGGCGCATGATTTACAGGTCAAAGCTTGACCCTTGTAAAGAATGCGACTGTCTCTTTGCTGGAGGGGAGATGGTTGGTAGAGGTAATATGATTTATTACATAGTACTTATTTTAGGACTTGGCAGTGGGAAAAGCCAGATCAGAGCCTTACTGTAAAATAATAGATATTATAATACTGGTTTCTTTTGCGTCCTTACACCTACCAACTTTCATTTAATACTTTTGGCGAAAATGACATCCTGTTTTCAAAAAGGGTGTGCAGTTTCGTCTCTAGTATGTTGATATGCTGATAGACCCACAGCCACTCAAATGTAATTATACACATCCTGCTTTGTTCTTTCCATTAATGAGGACAGTAGGCGGCGATCAGTGATAAACTACAATGTCAACACGCTTTAGTGACTATTGTGCTTACCACACAGACTGAGCGTTGAAAAGCCCAACATGGAGGTGAATGTTCAGTTGGGAAAAATTGGCAGTCTCCTGTTATCAGACGACCATCTTGATTTGGTCTCCGACATATAAAGTTATTCTATACAATTAGTCGGAGGTGTTTCCAGCAGGTGTAACGCATTTTCCTTGAGTATCACTTCTAGCACACCCAGTTCTAGTCCTTTTTCATCCTTCCTCTTTTCCGCTTATTACTAGTTCCTACTCGTTTTCCTGTCCAGAATCACGTTATTCTCAGCTCTTGTAATCTAGTTCTTCTTTGCCTTTTCTATTTTTGTCTTCTCTTTGTCGTCAGCACTGTTATTTAGTCTTCTATGACTTGTATGTTGTCCATGTCTCATTACTGTTTTAAGAAAAATTAATTTCGCAATTTGCTGTGTACTGCCATGATATTAGCCCTATCAGCACACAACAGAGCTCGTGTCGAATGCAATGGGGATCTGGAGCTCTGGGTTCAGGCTGTTTTGTTCTTTCTCGTCATGTAGTGCAGGTCGGGGCATTGCTGTAATTTGACACGTCGATTTGAGTGGTATTAACCTGTCTGTGCAGGTGTATTCCGAGCAGATTATCAAGTGGGTATTAAGAGCCTACTGGCTAAGCAAACCTTGCTTATAATTGAAATTGAGAAGTTTAAGTCAAATAAGCATAGAAGGCCTTCTTACATTTGAGAATACACCACATCGGGAGGCATGGCAAACACAGAAATATTTTGGAAAGTTCTTGATTAAACGATCACCTTTCCAGTCATCAATGCTGGCTCAAAGCGATGTGCAAAACAACACACAAAGCTGTACATTTGTAAAGTACACTCAAACGTGGCTGTCATGGAGGTTGTGTCAACACATTGAAAATAAAGAAAATAAATGGGGGAAAACAAGAGGTCAGAAGGTCAGCTTCCCCTTCTCAGAATCTAAGGCAACAGGGAAAATAGTCCGTGAAGAAGAAAGTATAACGAGCTACAGGAAAGTAAGGACAATATCCTTAAACAAACGAAAACATAATTGTAGAATTAGCATGGTCCAGATAGGACGCATCAGATCATCAGACAGTGTCGAAGGAAACAGCGAAGTACAAACAAAGGAGTTTAGAACAGCGGCAGGTGTACCAAAGACACACAGAGTAAACAGCACGTAGTAGACACGAAAATCCACGGGCACCGACAGAAAGCAGGAGAGCAGTCATCGTCAAACCGTTTAGACAAAGGAAGCTACCAGCATCTCTTTTCCCCGCTTAATTAACCTGTCCTCATTAATCAGCTGATGAATGGGCAGGAGGAGTAATCCAGCCACAGGTCCGAGCAGGCCTTGACTTAGTGACCGTCTGCTCCACGGTCGACTACACCAACGTTTCCTTCTCTACTGTAGATACTTTGATCTTCAGGCAGAAAAAAGGGATGATATCTTTCTACTTTTTTGTGTATGATGAACGTGCTAGGCTTCAATCCTACTATGTAAAGAACACAAATATTTCACTTACTGTTGCTCCGCTGACTCTGGAGGAGCGCTTGTTCGATACCCCGTGGGCAACGAACAGTTGGTGCTTATGTCGAGAATGGCACCTGACTCTAAAGAGACTCTGACCTTTGCAGATGGGCCGCACTCTCACATAAAGGTGGCTCCTAGAAAAATGAAATCGTTAACACATCACTATCCAAAAACCGAGAAAGGTTAAAAATGACCTGAATCTTTTACAGCTACTTCGATTAAGGACGAGCAGATGTTGCGACCGGCATGTGTTTATTGTAGAGAACATTTCCAACAAAACTTTTAGTAAGATAAATAGCAACGACAAACGTCCAGCAATGACAGAGGATGTGCTCTAGAAAATTTATTGTCCTGATAAAAGGTGAAAAGGTAATGCTGTAGAGTTTTCAGTTGCTGTCGCATGAGATGTTAACACAGTGTCTCGAGACAGATTTATGTCCATATCCTTTCACTTCCTGAATCATGATGACTTAAAGGTCTAGATGTTAGAGACTCTGCTGTAGCGATAAACACACACCCAGAGTCATTCGAGTGTTTTTACTACAAAGTAGAAACAATTGTCTACATGCTGTCCAAACATATTATTTCTTTACTCCAAGACAAATATTAACACATATGCACTACTGAAAATCCTAGGGGTCACGGCCGGATCTAAATAGCACTAAGCAAATTTATATCAATACGTGAACACCAAGCTATTGTAAATGCATTACATATTAAGATATAAATTATGAATATTTAAAAGAAGAAACACTTTCCTATACCTAGTTAAAATCCGTCGAGGTCCTCACAGAGCCCTTGGAGACGGTGTATAGGAAATTAAACACAGCACACAGCATGGTCAATACCTTCCGACACAATTTCTCACTTTCAGACTTTTTTTTTGCTATTTCGACGATTAAGGCATGCAAAACGCACTTAAGTCATATTACGAGGACCTTAAAATGTGCCAAATGTCAACGGTTAATGGTAACCAAGGATGATGTCACCTGAAAACCCGACATGTCCTGGCGACGAGCGGGACAGGTGCCAAACAAAATGTCGTTAAATCAGAACAGGGGAATCGCTTTCCAAGACACACAGGTGCACGCCACAGTGCCGAGGAACACGAGGAACCTGTAACTTGAGGCTTTACTATTTAGTGAATTGATCTATGTGTTAAAGTTACACTCGGCTAACACGAGTAAAGCGTAAAGGTGATCACAAAATTTACTGGTATTAGCTAATGTTAAAACCTTTTTTTTTTTTTTTTTCTTTTTTCTTTTTTTTTTTTTTTTTTTTTTTTTTACAAAGCTAGATTGAGCGAGTACTTCTTTAAATTTAATACGAATTTCTTCACACAAGCCAGAGCAGACATAATCACAATTCTCATTCATGCTTCTCCAAGTAATAATTCAATATGGCTTTTTATTTGATAAGACGAGTTTTCACAAGTGTGAGTTACAGACACGACGGTGGATTTCTGAATGCTCGTCTTACAGAGATTTTTTCTTTCCACGCACCTAGACAGTAAATAGTCATTCAAAGCTGTTTCAACTGATATGTGTGGTCATCATGCAATCATGAGCAGCAAGATGTCAGAGTTGGGACTATGCGTCCATGGCAGTAGATTTTACAAAAGGTAATTTTACTTACAGAAGGTCACATGTACTTCAGGTGTAGGCTCGAGCTTCCTGTTCAGTACACGGCAAAGTGGAAAAGAAAGGTGAAAAATGCTTTGGCAGGCCCCACTCGCTGACGACTGATCTGATGAAGGTCTCAGTTCCGGAAATGAGCGAGTATGTCCTTAAAGTTAATACAAATGTTATCTTACAAACCATACATAATCACAATTCTCATCTACGCTTCTCTACGTAGTAATATAATTCGTTTACCTTGATTAGATGATCTACTCACCTTAGCTAACGACCAGTCTTTGCCTGACATCTTTGTCCTGGAAAAAACTGTCAACGAGCTTGGGTAAGTGGTGACAGAACTATATTTGCTACAAAGATGGAATTGAAATTAAAAACTTAATAAAGATATCAACAAAATAACCCAACTGACACTAGAATGATGTACGGTGGACCTTCAGTAGTTATAAACAATTACCTACAACA
The DNA here is from genome assembly GCF_003073045.1 of Pomacea canaliculata. Classification (NCBI taxonomy): domain Eukaryota; kingdom Metazoa; phylum Mollusca; class Gastropoda; order Architaenioglossa; family Ampullariidae; genus Pomacea; species Pomacea canaliculata. The sequence continues at coordinate 12,159,166 of NC_037591.1, read as the reverse complement.
AGGTTGAGAAACATTAAAATATACAATAAAATGTTCTTCTATGTTTGTTTCATCAATAACTGAGAAGCATTTTATGGAGAAGCTTCTTAAGTAATCTTCTTTGTCTTTTAGGTAAAATAATCATCTTCATTATTTTATGTCTTGCTCGCTGTCGCACTTATTATGGTGAGAGATTGGGACTAGTATTCAAACGGCCAGTCAATAAACAGTTAAAGGGAAGCAATCATGAAATACTAAGAAAATGAGTCAGACATGGATTACTTCCCTGTTACTCGCCTGCCTCAGAGCGTGATGTACCTTCACATTTGTCCTGTGTAATTTCATACTGTGAATTTATTTTGTTAATATAGTGTTTGTGTCTTCAGTGTTGTCTAATGTTGTTTTGCAAAACACATCTATTAAATCGTAATAATTGGACTAATAAGCAATTTGCTGACAGAAATCTACTGTTGACATACATCTGCAGTAACCATTGGACGAGAAGTGACTGTGTAACAAGCAGTTACTAATTTTCTTACTAGGGTGCACTGAGTGCACAGCAATTGTCACGAGTCTATTTGATTATTACACAATACATGTTAACCTGCTAGCGTGTGGTTAGTGAAACCAACATCAGTTAACTGATTAATACGCAGTGGTTACAAAAGCACAGTAATTAACTGATCAGCTTACAGTTAAAGAAATGTACTGAATTAAGCTGATTAGTGTGTATTGGCAGAAACCTACACCAATTAACTGATGATTAGTGTGAAAAAAAAAAAACGATAGCCGTTAACTAATTAGTGTACAGTGCAAGTAAACCAAAATAATAAAATGCATCACTATTCTCTTTAGTACCAATGCTAACCCTGTTGAAAAGGAAGAAAATAAGAAATATTTTCATTATTTTCGTTGGGAGACTTTATCTCGGCTCACGAGACAACTTAGCTCCAACCTGTATGAGGCGGTTTGCCCATCAACCTATATGAGGTGCCTTGAATGATTGTGCTCTAACCACTCTCATAAACCTCTGAGACGCTTGACCACCAGTCTATGTGACAACCCAATCACTAACCTAAGAGACTGACCATTCACCTATAAAAGAGCCTAACTGTCAGTTTATGAGACAATCTGACTAGCCTCACCACTGCCAGACGTGACTGACCTTTGCCCTCAGTGAGAGCTGTCAGCGAGTGGTGACGGAGCGACATTTGTCACAAAGATGGAAAGACGGAAGTTAAAAAAAAAAACGTTGCTAAACATAATGGACAGAATTACCCAGCTAATACCAGAACCATGTACGGCGGGCTTTTGGTCTTTGCAGACGATTACATGCAACAAGGTTAGTGATGTCTACCGCCCTTCCTCCCCTCTTACGCCCATCGATCTCACTCCCGCCATTTGCTCTCCAACAAGTGAGGGGTGAGTGAGGGAGCAGAGAAATCGATGGAGAAATTATATATTGAGACTTCTCTGTGTGGCGAGATTACGGCTCTTGCAACGATTGACGGTTAGCCACCCAGCCACCCCGCCCTCCACAGACCCGTACATAACAGTCGTCTGGGCTCAGGACCTTCACACATGGCTGCCATCATGTCTTCTGCTGTGTTGCACGACTGCTCCCACTGCGTGCCGATAGACAGTTTTTTTTTTTTCTATTATGAGATTAAAGGGTTATGAAGGACACTAATACGTATCCAGAGGAGGTACGAAAGCTTTGCATTCTAACTGTAAACCAGATTTTTTTAAATTTTATTTGAGAGTCTTCATACTCAATAATTGGGCGACTTAAGCACCTTCATTGGCTGATCTTTATCAGCTTTTTTATAAAATGCATAAACACACTGAAAGAAAATAGGATCTGGTGGAGTTTGATTGTTGTGTCTTCCCACCCCCTTGTTGCTTTGATTTCTCTGCCCTTATTCTTAATTTACCCTTTTAGGATTTCTTTAACAAAGAGTGAGCCACACACTAAGAAGCTGTGAATTTTACTTATAGCCAAGAAAGTGAACAGACTTTGACACAAACAATGCAGCTACTCGCATTATATTTAGCCTGTGATTTTTTTTTAGTTTTTTGTTTTTTTGTATACTCTTTAATAAAAAGGGTTTAACTGACTGCCCAACGAAATTTAGAGAACTGGTGTACAGAGATAGGTGTGGCCATGTGCTCACCACATGGCTGTTTCTGGTTGAGAAACCCATGCAATTATTCATCAGCTCCAATATTCTGAGATAGCGATTTCGTGTTGATCTCTAACCCTTTGCAGTCAGCACCTCGAATTCGAAACTCCGACTGATTTGCTGCACACTGTTCTTTTGTTCACTAACCACAAAGCCTCGAGTTTTCTCACAATATTCCCTGCAGTCTTCACTGGCGTCAGAAGTTCAAATCTGTGCGATATTCCATATAAGTTTTTGTTTATACACTATGCTCATTTATTAAAAGTAATTTTAGCGCTCCATCACCTGTCAACATTTTTCAACTTAATTTGACGTTTGGCTAAAATTAAACTTTTCCTCCAATCTTTAGTAATAAGAAAAAAAAGTGTTTCAAAACTCAAGGGTGATTACTCTCAGTGTGGCAGACAGCGACACTCCTCCATGTCGCCTCGCCCTTACAATTGGTGAAACAGGGCGGAGTGCAGGGACGATTGATGGCAAGGACTACATTTACATAGAAGCCATGCTGCCACCTGCTGACAAAGTGTCGGCTAAATGTGGCCCAGCAGGTTTTGTGCTTCTAGTGATAGTGGTACCCAATATAAACAACACAAACAGCAAAGAAGAAAGTGTGGAGGGTCACTTTAGTGCGTGTGAGCCACTCACGACCGTTGACGTCAACACACAAATGTTTTTGCCACACCTTGAAAGATTGTGTGTGTTATCACTGTACTATTATCGTTGACATTTGCGTTCTTCAAACTAACGAGGAAACGTGTACTCAAGTCAACACACACACACCTGTACAAGTGACTTATAAAGGGTGGAATGGCGTACATCCTTGTCGTGTACCACACACAACGACAGCTGAGGGTAGAACACACCCCTCTATCGTTTTCTCAGTATCAAAGTTTATAAATAAGCCGGTATTTTTTTTTTCCTTTGGGCAGCCTTATTCTCAGTACACAGAAACAAATATTTTTGCTAGAATGATAGTAAATGATAATAATCTCAGCTGCAGATTCTGTAATTCCAATTCCTTACCGGCCGTTTTTTTTTAAGGAATCCTTGTCTTAATGTCGTTCTTATTCGAAAAAATGTGACCAAGTTTAACGAAGTTGTGACAAAGGTTCTTAAATCCGGTTTATTTTTTTAACAGACTCAGCATGTTTCAAAAAAAAAAAAAGAAAAAAAAAGAAAGCCGTTAGCTGGCACTAACAATGCACCCGATCAATGTTAACAGAATTAATGTCATTCTGTACAGCCTACCCCGCCCACGACTCCAGTCTGCGGGTGAACACAATCGCACTCAGCCAACTACCTGGCTACATGCCACCACAGGACCGGTCAACCTCCTGGGTGGCTAGGCTACACAGTTAGAACGGATGAACCCTAACCCTGGCAAAACGCCTGTGGAAATGGAGACTTTCAAATGGTGGCTCAGCATTCACGTGGATTCAATGATGAGACCGAATGAGCTTCGTTCCACCAACCCTGGGCTGGGCTGCATGAAAGGGTGCTAAGTCTCTCTCTAACCACTTGGCGCTAAATCAACTTAGGGGTTGTGCCCCTGGCTGCCTCTTCCCTGATGTCACTGAAGCTGAAAATGTAGTGGCATCCGTTGGCCTATAAATAGCTGTCAGCTGAGTGTGCATGCCAGAAATCGACATTTAATGAGAAAAACATCGATCTTGTCCATGTTGCAGCCTAAGCTGGCTGCGGTGTTGGTACCATCTTCTCCTTGCACTCACGAGATACAAGAGTAGCCAGGGGAGAGACAGACCTGGAGGTCAGCGCTGACAGGTGAGTCGTGTCTACATCATACCCCCCTTCATAAAGGTCTCACCATAGAAATAGTTTTCTTTACATCTTGAATTCATTTATTTAGAAATGTTAGTGGTATATTTTTTCGCAGTTATCATCATAAACTAGATTCCAGACAGCAGTATGTCATGCCTTGTGCTTAATGTAGAATTGATCGAACGACAAACGGTAACTTCTACGGCTCAATTTAAAGAATAGTGATGCTTATTTTTTTTTTCTAATGATTGGGTAACATTTAGTTTAAGAAACTATTTTGCTATATCTGGGAGAATATACCTTTCCATCATCGAAATACAAGGCTAAAAATCTGACCAAGCGTAGAAAGCGCTCAACAACTCTGACGTCAGAAATTGTACAATGTACATGAATACGCCTCCGTTGTGAAGTCTCAACCAATGATTCCATCTTTTCCTCCGACTCAAAAGATATGACAAGAGTAGGGAGGTGACGGATATACTGAAGGTCAAGGCTGACACGAAAGCTGAGATCATATGTTAATAAGGGTGTACAAACGTGACGTCACGATTTTCGACCATTCCTGTGCATGATGATGTAACTCGAATGGTGCGTCTACCCAGACTTGGGTAAACAGTGTCCTGCGCTAAGCTTACCCAATCACTGTTAAAATAATCGCCTCTATCCAGTCTTTTACAGCCTCGAGCCGCCGTCTAGCGGCACAAAACGGAATGGAGTGATGGAAACAAAAGTGTGATAATCGTTTACCGGATGGAGATTCAGGTTGCGAGTTCAGCTCCTAAATCAGGCTTGCGTGTCTGTCCGCACGACCGCGAGTGTGAAGGAATGAAGCGACCGGCAACTCGCAGCCCCTAACTCTGCCATCACCTAAGTCTCTGTGCGCAATACCACCTTACCCTCCTAACCCTTCTTACCCTCCTTACCCACAAACTTCAGACAGAATCTCGCTCAAGGATACACCGCGTTCACTGCTACGTTCACTCCTCCGCCCGCCGACGTGCAGTGCATGGCGGGAACCTCGCCCCGCGGCTTTGTTGTTGGAGATATCAAAGGAGCGGTCACGCCGCCTAAAGAATATATTTTTTTAAAGATTGTCTTACTGCCTGAAGTGGACGTGTCTGTGAATTACAACAGTGTTGTCGGTGGTGTGGATGGAGGTCTGAGGACATTTCCGCGTGCAGCCTGACCTGAACACAGCCAGCGCGACGAGCCGGTTTGCGGCAAACAGTGCAGGGTCGTGACCCCGCAGTCACGTGACTTTGGGGAGGGGAAAAAAGACTGGAGTGTCGGCGAGGAGAGAGAGAAGTGTTTGAGGTTCTATTCTGGGAGGGACTGGTGGTGTCTGAGCTCGAGTAAGGTGAGTACTTCCTCTCGTCATGTCCGGCAACTCGCGCTGTGTACGTCTTGCTGGTTTACTGTTACACACGCGTTACGTGTGTGTGTGTGCAGCTGCTGGACGTAGTCGTACGTGGTGTGGACGGAGGGCTTGGACAGGAAGGACTAAATGTATTTGTTCGATGTTTTCTCTCTCTTCACACCTCCCACTCTCTCGTGGTCTACTTCTCTCTTCCTTCCTAAGATATTTTCGTGTTGAGTGACGCTGTGTGTGTGCGCACGACAGAAAGAGGAAGTGTGGTGTGTGTGTGTAAAACATTGGGTAGGTCGAGTGTGTGTGTCTGTGTGTGAGTGAGAGAGAGAGAGCCTGTGAGCTGATTGTGCACGTGGATGTAGTAAGTGGAGTGGAAGAGAAATAGATTGTGCGAGATAGGAAATGATGTAAGAAGGACGAAGAGTGTGATGTGGGAGAGCTTGTGTGTGATTGTAAGAAAGAGTAGGAGGGGAAATGTTGATTGTATAGAAGAGTGTAGATAGTTAAGTGGAAAAGAAATTATTTCTCTAGAGTCTAGACAATAATCAGCAGGCGTCACGCGAATCTTTGCAAATTAATTCACCATCAGTAAAGTTACAGCTCTCTCACTCACACACACACAGACACATGTATACAGAGAGAAAGAAAGGTGATGTACTGTGTATGTGGGTGTACAAATTGGGATGGGAATTACATGAATTTTATGTGCGTGTGTATATATATGGTAGGTGTGTCTAGGAGAGAGAGAAACGGATCTTCATTATGCATGCACTTTAAAATTAAGGTTACACCCTTTTTCCCATTCAATTTGTGTGTCGGTTAAATAAAATGTATTTACGTCGAAGGAAAGTAAAGGTGGTGAGTAGCAGCATGCGGGCCCACGCAGGTAACATTTTCGCCCATAGTCCGTGAACGATGACACGTGATCCTTCTGTCAGCGCGAGCTCACACACACACATATGAGCGTGCACACTAATAAATCTTATTCTCAACTGACTGTAGACTGACCGCCACAGTGTAACCCCCGCTGTCTACTACCCACAGTCCGCGACAAAATAATTATAATATAAAACTTCTAAACTGTTGGCACCGCAAGTAAATGTGACCGACCACAGCATGAAAAGGTCACGTGACTGACCTGTGAGAGAGAAGATGCTGTCAGCTCTCTGCTGTACGCAGCAAACCTGAAAACAAAAACCTTAATTGATGGCTGACAGGCCAATTATTAAACACGTGAGTGTTGATTTGACTGCACTGGCAGGATTTCCCACGGGGAGGGAGAAGGGGAGTAAAATTTACAACAGTCAAATTCTTCACCAGGACCATGGTTTGAAAAGTAGTCGTATGGTGCCTGCTGGACCCTGCATCCTTCTCCCTTTCATCATCTCTTTTTTTTCTTATTAATTATTTTTTCTCGTCCACTACCCTCGCAACAAGCTCAGCCATCTATATTAGAGAATGCAGAATGAAAACTTTCTTAGTTTCCAAGGTAACGGTCAACCACCGTGCACGTTGCGGGTTTGTCCTGGTGGGCGAAGGAGCCAGCTGTCAGGTTGAGGACAGTTCACGTCTTGACATCGTGATCGTGAAGGTCAGGGCATCTTGCGGCGTCCTTGTGGCCTTCACCTTGTGTTTGATAAATGAGGTTGGGGAGGGAGACTAGAGGGGCACACACCACCTCTAGAAAAAAAGATATGAGGCAAGAATGTGAGCGTCGTTCACTGTCAGCAGCATGTTTGACCCCTACCTCACGGCTGAGCATCTTCCTGCGCCATTGACTTGACCCCTGGCCACACTGCTGGACAGGTTTGTAGGGAACTGTTACTCAAGAACTGAAGGGATCCCAGATTTTCTATTTTAATTTCTTAGCAATATCGTGTACTGTAGGAACAGTCTGGAATAAGCTGCAAGGGGAGAACACTGGAGTCAACGATGTTGTGTCTCATCTGTCCTAGACATCTGCAACATAGAGGGATGGGTACAGTGAATGTAGGGGAGGTTAACATCAAAAAAGTTACCAAAGAACACTGATTGCGGGTGTCACAGGGGCACAGTCGTGGCTGGAGGAGGATTTGCATTTGAAAATTTTCTCCCGATGAGTACGGGCTTGGGTCTGGCTGGGAAGGGGCGAGAAGCCTGTGTAGCGGTTGTATTTCGGGAGACACACAAACATAAGCATGATGGAACATTGACAAAATGTCATCAGTTCAGCGCCAGGCCAAGCGTGGAATTGTTGCTGAAGGAAATGGCAGCTTTACCTTCCTTCCCTCCCTCAACCGCTCTTGTTATCTGAAAGATAAGATGCATGAACTACTCACGCGAAATATTCTCCCTGATTTACATTCCGCTAGTGCTCTGGTGATGACACACGTCCTGTGGGCTGAAGACATTTCCTCCCTCTCGTGTCCTGGCTTTCTGTCTAGTGTCCTGTCAGTGTTGGTTTTTTTTTTACTTGTCTGTGGCGGCATATATTTACAATTATAATTACAGCCTTAATGACATTGCTCAGTGACGCTTCTTAATAACTGGCTTGGCATTGGTCTTGTCTTCAGCACTCTGTGTTTATGCATTTCTTCAGACACTTTTCTCAATTTTGTGTGTTTGTATAAGTAGATGAGTAGCTAGAGCACTGGAGTCCAAACTGTCAGCCGCACTGGTTCGATACCCGAGTAGCTCAGCAAGCTTTTCCCAGACGACTCGCTGGCGGCAATGGGTACCTGACTCTATAGAGGGCTGGGGAAGGTAAGGCAGCGATGGAGATGAGATGGACACCGCCCTCACCTATAAGCTTCCCTCGAGAAAAGTAAGGTCTCTAAGACTTTATTCCTCAACGACCTGAAAAGGTTAGGGATTACCTTTTTTTTTTTACCCTCGAAAATTAGAGAATATTATTTAAAGCGCAGATATGTAAACTAGAGTGCCGGGTTTTGTTTGTTTATTTTTGCTGTTTGAAACGGTAATTGCGCTTGGCAATCTGCGGCGAACGTGTAGATACCATCAGTAGTGTGTCTTGTGGTGTAGTTACTGGTGGCGTTTACATGGGGGCAAGCCAAGAGCTAGCTTTAAAACCTGCTTCCACACACTGTGCTCTACAAGTCTGGTAGAGAATACTAACGGACAGTATCCAGTAGCAACAACACTGGGATGTCATACACACTCTTTAACACCTCCCGAATTCCTCCAGTTTGATCTAATTTTGATACTTTCACTTTCAAACGAGACACCCGAGAGAGTAAAGAAGAAGCGAAAGATGTAAAGAAGCAAGAAGGCAAGGGGCCTCTGGGATTGCACAAAGATGACGTCACTTCCCGTGGCTTTGCAGGCAAAGCTGTATTTTCTGTCCCTGCGCTCAGCAGGATGCAAGATCAATAGAGTTCGCGCCATTTGCAAGTCGGGTGTAAAAATCGGATGTTCTGCTATGTCCAGAATAATTTATAGATAAGCTTCACACACTTGGGGATCAGTGCACCAATTCTGGAACCAACAGCTTTTATGTTGCACTAATATTTTTATTGTTAGAGAAACACTTTTCAACCTTCGCCGTCCCCAGCAGGCTGGAACAATGAACTGACTGTTTAGAAGGAAGATTGGCTCGAACAGGTTGTTGTCTAATTGGTGTCAGAACCTGTGGTTTGATGATTAAATCTGATGAGATAGTACTCTGGAGTTACAGATTGGTTCGTCAATACCGAGGGCTGTCTGTGGTGGCAGGGACCGCTGTATATCCTCCCTCCGTGACGCAAGCTACCATCGACTGGGGAATGGGGAAAGAAATGTCAGATGAATGGGTGAGTTCAGTTGTCGGCGTGTCTTGGACTGGAGATGGCTGATGGAGGTGTGTGGGCGGTCTTGTGATCCAGAGCATCGTAAACCTCGTAGGACGACTTCGAAATAGCATCAGTGATGCCCCCTGGCTGACTCCGGCTGTCAGTAGTTACGCGCCCTTTGATCATTTCATGTTTGCAATTGCAGTGATAAATACGCAGTAAAGTACCCGGTCTGTTGTGTTAGCCACTCGATGGCTCGTTGGAACGTGTGAGGACCACGGTCCTGTTTGGGTACATTGCGGGTTGAATGTTTTACCCTAAAGCACGCGCTGTGGCGAGACACACGTCACCCGGGGTAATGGGAAGGGTGTGTGTTGGGGGGTAGACTTAAAGGAGGAAGAGGGTAGTTGGCCAAGTCTGAGGATGTGATTTCAGAACGAGGGACGTGCGTCTCTTAGCGGCAACGGCGGCCATCGATCGCGCTGAGGTCGTTGTCTGTCTGGTGGTGGTGGAGGGTTGTCTGCTGCAGTCACAACGCGTTAAAACCAATGTCAAGGTGCGCCATTATCTACTTCTGCTCGCTATCTTCTCTTTTAGGTCTTTGCCCGGAGCTGGCCTCGCGTGTTGACATGTGGGCATGTAGAATGGTGTGAAACTCTCACGTGGCTTAGACCTGACCTTCCTTTTTTAAAATACAGTTTCAAATCGTGACCTGGGAATTCGTTATCTCACCCACCCCGACTCCCTCCGCACGTTGTAGCAGAACAAATTTCTCCCACCCTGCCTCAGAGTCAATCTCTAGACCTGGATTATTTTTTCTTTCATGTCGTCGCCTCGCCTGTCTCCTGGCATATACCCGGATGCCTGGTGGCGAGACGAGTTGAAGGTAATTTTTTCTGCTTGATACGCTCTCGTGCGAGCTTAGAACAAGCTTTGAGTTGTTTGCAAAAATTAATATACAGTGTGATGTATAAATTCTTTCAGAACCGCGTGTCTTATCTGACCTTATCAGCTGTTTTTGAAGAGTAAACATTGTGTGTGTTTGTGAGGTGGGTTGGGGTGTCTGTAAAGTATGAATTATTTGACAAAACATTTGTCTGTCTGCTATGTTTGCTTTGTTAGCCATTAGACGTCTTTAAGAATGTCTTTTCACAATCGTTGAAGCGTTGGTTGGTCCCTGGACATTGTACAGTTGTGGGTAGATACAGAACCCCCCCCAAACATACACACCTCTCTTTATCTAATGGTTAATCAAATGTCCTTCATACCTGAGTACACTTGGCAGCCTGTCTAGGTGTGTAAATGTAGGGCTTGTCATATGAGATCCTGGTTGCACTCAAGAAAATGAAGCGACGGTGAGGATAAATAATATTCAGTAAACAACAAAGTGTGGCGAGGAGAGAAGTCTCAACTGGGTGTGCATCCGGTTTAATAGTTACACATGTGTTTGTAAACTTGATCTCACTGCCACGACTGCAGGTTGTGATGCATGAGGCGGTGAACTGTGAAGTATTTTTCTTTTCTCTCTCTCTCTCCATAAACTAGGTCGGTGTGAGGAAAATATTTTGTAGTTCTCAGAGACGCATACTGAGCTCAGTATGAATACAATTTTCTCGTCAGGTACACACCAATCGCATCTCCGGCATTGAAGCACTCAAGCGTGACTGGGCAGGAAGGACCGACATTTTCTGTTGACTCATACACAGCTTTAAGGCAAAATAAAGTCGACTTTTGTACAAGAGAAAACAAAAACAGGAACTCAAAACAATCAACTTCGCACGCTCCTACAAACAAGGTCTAGCGGTCAAGACCCAACAGCCGTCCATTTGTGAAATGTCTTTGTTCTAGCGGGTCACGTGATCAGTGGGTGTAAAATAGTTTTACAGAAGAAAACCAAAAATAACTTCATCTTCACTTCCATTAATCCTCGAATGTGAGGAAATCCATCATTTTTACCTCCGCCCACGCGTGAGACAAGAACATCAGAAGCTTGTTCCCAGAGCATCAGACGTGTGGACACAACCTCAGCTTATCGCCACCCACAGAACACCTCCTGTGTCGGGGTATCTAGAGCAGCTGAGTATAGTCGGGTACAAGGACAAACGAGTACAGTTCTCCACGAGCACAGACAATCTTGAGAGAGCGAGAGAGAAGGCGAGCGATGTTTAGATAATGATATAATGATACCAGGTATTCTCTGCGTCTGTCAAGGGTTTTTATTATTTTTTTTTCTTATCTTCTTTCTGTTCACTCAGGGTTCAGCTTGTTTTCTCCTCAAGAAGCAGCTTCTCGTGAAACAATCGTCTGCTTGTTCAGCACAAAGTTCAGTCCTTCAGCTTCGGGTCATTAGTTTATCTTGTCATCCTTTCCAGGTGTGCGCCGTTTTATATTTATTATCTATTTTATGTCTGTTTTATGTTTTAATCCGGAAACAGTGTAGAAGGGTGTCGACATTGATATTAATAGAATCGCCTGAAAAGTGGGAAACATTCTCCTGGAGGTTTTTCCTTTCTCTGGACCCGATTGTAAATGTAACGTGTGATGATAATAACAGGACTTGTACAGGGTTATTTCCCGTGTGAAGTCGCGTGGAATAACGAGACTTTGTGATCATCGGACATCAAATGCACCCTACATAGTATTAGCCTCTGGTTAATTGCTATGCCTGTCTTTGTACTTGTAGTCTGCATTATACGCTTTCTTACACATGTAAATATGTAAATAGGGCACTTGTAGATAACAAGGGTTGAAGACGACGATAAAGGGATAAAAAAGAGATAACTGTCAAGCACTGTCAGTCACCGACACTGAAGTAAGGACGCTGACATTGTTTCCCGTTTACTTGTTGGTTTTTTTTTTCTTCATTGTATATAACCGTTTGTTCTAGTATTTAATGACCTGTTTTCATCTCTCGGGGTGTGGAAACTCACCTGCCGTCGTGTTTGCGTCCCTTGATGCTACGAGTACTCTCCCCTTTCTTTTCATCTGTCATCGCACGTCTGCACCTGTTCCTGTTACTGTCCATCACCATAAGTGTCTTTGTGTGTGTTTTTCTGTATATGTGTGTGTCTGTCTTTGTACCTATATATGTGTGTATGTGTCTGTCTCTCTCTGTGCGACTTTGTCTGTCTCTGTATCTCTCTATGCGTGTGTGTTTATTTGTGTGACTTTGTGTGTTTGCCTTCATCTCTCTGTATTTTGCGTCTATAATATAGATATTATTAATACATATTATCTCTATATGTCTCTGAGTCTATCTACTTCTTTTCTTTTCCTCCTCGACTTTATTCAAATCCTTCAGCCTTACCTCCTCCTTTAACCCCTTATCACTCGCCCAGCCGCACGCTCATGTTTATGTAGACCGATAAACTCCTATTAACCAGCCTGGCAACCGTTTCCTCCCAACCCGGCAAATCATCGTTGATCCACAATATCATTCCTCCGCTCTTCTCTGCAGACAAAGGATCACCTCGTGATCCCACCATCTGCCTTTCATGTAACATGTCTCCTCGTTTAACCCACAACACGACGACCACACAGCCGCCATGTCAATAAATCTCCATGCAGACATCCCAAGGGGTTAAACTCGTCCTCAATAGGATTCCCTAGTTGCGCAGTTTGGTGCGTGACGAATGGGGCCACGGGGCTGTGAGGATGTTTTATTCACACCGTGGACAGACGGCCTTGTCCGCCAGGAAGGTGAGGGGCGATGGTGACTAACATTCCTGACCCAGCGGTCGGTGGCGGTTGTGTAAAGGACAGGAAAGTAAACACTTGAAGGCAAGAGTCAAGGCAGGACCTTAGGGACCCGCTGTCAGGGTGTTTACATGGTCTGCCCTTGCTAACTTCTCAACTACGACCTCGATTTCTTATCTCACCATCCGTTATCCCGCTATTCGAAGCACTTAGTCTCAGATGGGCTTTGACCCCTGGTGATGGATCATGTACTCTTCTGTCGCAGGACGTGTTGGACGGATTTTAGAAAGATAACCAGTTTGGGATGAACCTTAAAGTACTTTAAAAATATATCCTTTGAAATATGATCCCTGACTAGAAATGTGCCGCTAAGCAGGTCTTAAAATGAGAGATAAGACCATCAGCTGTAGATTGTCCTTTAGGTGGTTCGTCAGTAAAAGTGGGACAAGTCCATGTAAAAGCTGTTTATGTACCAACACTTCACTTCAGAGTCCAATAAACAGGTGTTACTAGCTCAAAGTACAGGTGTGATGCTACGCTCCACAAACATGTCGTATTATTATTTACAGCTACTGCAGCTAATATGTTTTTTTTTTTTACTCTGGCGCAAGATGTGCTTTGTAATTTATGTTTTCTCATTTGTCTACCAGCAGATGTAGATCGCACGGTTTGCGTGAAAGCAAGATGAATTGCATGTCATCATCATTTGTTTTATTTTTCAGGAACTGAAAACGATGCTGGGAAAACCTGAAATCATTATCCGAGCACCTGTGATGGCTTGATGCAATCACCTGTCCAGAGCATGCGCATGGTAGGTCTGGTGAAACTATAAACTGAACAGCCCGTGTTTTGGGGACCTTGTACAGCTGTTGCCAAGTAAACTGTCCGAGTGTTTCAATGATTGTCTATGCTCAAAGTTTGCAACCAAAGTCTAACAGTTCAGAGGATACACAAGATGTGTAAGGGGCATCTCATTTTTCTTTATCCTTTGGTCTATTTCAAAGGAAAGTGCAGCCTCCTAAAGGCGATCTTTCAGACTATGGGAAGGGTGAGGGATGTTAGAGAAGTCAGCAAACTGAAGACCTTTCACCCTCAATGGCCAGCACATCCTGAGAGCGTGTGCCTTGGTGTACCTCGAGACGAGATCTGAACCCAGGACCTCGGATTCTTATTGCTGTTGTGCCTGCGAGTGTTGTCCAGTACCACTGGCACTCTGTACCAAACCATCCCGTCTGGAAGTTTCTGAAAATTTGCTTCCCTTGTGTATGTAATCGTATTAAACACACAGATCAGTTGCCGACAGTAATTGCAGCCATCACGTGTATGTGGAAGGGGAAGAACCTGAGACACCTTCATTAAAACTTTACATTAGCCGCCACGCGTCTGACACTCAAAGCCTCCTTTGGCATTCTTGCAGTCTTCTGGGTCTGACGGGTGGACGTCTGGCTGCAGCTGATAAACAGCCGCCACTCACAGGCAGGCAAGACCTCGGCATCATCGTCATCATGCGGCAGCCGACCCTCAGCTGGTTTGTCGTCGTTGTCATCGCGGTGGGTGGTGGTGGTGTGATGGAGAGGTGTCTCCTCCCTATGGCGCGCGCTGGCATCACCACCCGGGGAACGCCACCGACCTCCAGCAGCAGATCGAGCGGCTGAGGAAGACGGGTTATCTGCTCTTTCCTCACGTCTTCCGCGCGTTCATCGACGTGGGCAACCACCCCGACGCCTACAACGTGTCAACCGCCTGTCAGCAGGACCTCAAGCGCTACCTCCGGGGTCTAAACAACTACGAGGACTGGGCCTGGAGGTGTGAGTACTACAGAGTTTCTATGACAACAGGTCTCTAGGTTCTATAAGGCCAACCCGTGTCCTACATTACTTGGAAATGAGTGGATTTATTAAATAAGATACAGCAGTCGAAAATTGGTGCAAAGCCCAAAGATTTTTGTGGTTTTTGTTTTTGTTTTTTATTTGTTTATTTGTTTTTGTTTTGTTTTTTTTTTTGTTTTGTTTTTGGTTTTTTTGTTTTGTTTTTGCTTTTTGTTTGTTTGCTTAGAAAAATGATTATATGTATTTTAGGTCTCGAAAATGAATCTTATGTTGCCAATCTCAAGTGGTAATGTGACTTTACAGAAAGGATGTAGCGAAGGTTTGTTTCTTAGTAGCCGAAAATCTTGGGCTTAATGTCAGTCAACCCGACCTCACTGGAAGCTAAGCTCAGTGTTGCGACCTACAGCATGGCCATCGCGAGGGCCAAAGCCGCTTTACAGTCATTTATGTCGCGTGCGGAGGTCAGGATGGATGGGGGTTCCCCCCTTCTATACCCTCACTTTCCTAGCATCGATCAACGCAAGCAACGGTTTTTATAGGGAGGTGCTCACTAGGCTGCCAAGTGTGTCGCGACTCCCCCTGTGTGCATGTGTGTGTGTGCTTGCATGTTTGCTGGCGTGTGTGTGCTGAATACATGCGTTCTTACTTTTTTTAAATACATCTTGGCAGATGAGAGGCACATACCACTGTAGTGAAGTCGGCATTAGGCTGTGTAAACTCTAACCGACTCATTGTGTTGTGTCTGTGTTTTAAAGAGAATGCTTATTTTCAGTCTATGATGCCACTGGCAAACAAGGAGCGGGGCTGTTCCTGGGCGCGCTGACGTGGAAGGGCAACTTCCAGCAGTGCCTGGACACGCATCAGTACTTTGCAGTGTCCTTGGCCGGCGGGGCCAGCAACAACAACGCCGACGACACTGTGCCGACGCCCAACTACTGCTCCGTGTTCATGCGCACCCCGCACTGGCTGCACGAGGCTGTGGACGCGCTGGTGAGACGGATTCCTCGGTGCCCACCCGGTCCACATAGTTCACAAGGCCCACACAACCCACACAACCCACATAGCTGACAAGGCCAGCACGTCATGAACATCTAGTCCACGTGGCATACACTTTTACACCTCCAGATCACTCATCCTACACACCTCTTCCTCTCACAGTCCAACCCACACAGCACAATGGCATTTACAGACGATGCTGTTGAACTTAAATTACAAAAGCTGTAATTACTTTCACACCTGAGGCTCTAAAATATCCTGTCAATGATATCTATGATGTCATTGATATGACTGTTACCTTCTGACTACTGCAGTTCTCTCGCGAGAATAAAAGTGAGCTTAGAGAACAATGAGAGAAACCATGTACTTCTGTAACGGGGCGAGCACAGAGTGAAGATAAATTACTTGCACTGAGAATACCCAGTGTCACTTACCCTCGCCAGCACTCTTTCATTTGTACCCGCTCACCCGGGACACTTCAGAACATCCCCCTCAGCATGCATCGAGGTCAGGGGTACATTTGGGATATTCTCAATCTTTCTAATTTAGTCAAGTTTTCAGACTGACCAAGTCTGAACTATAAAAAAATAAGGTTTAAAATCCGATTTAGAAAAGTTATTTTTAAAATGGTGTGCGAAGTTGCCTTTGGGTGGAAGCACTTTCCCTCTCAAAATCATCAACAGCCTGAGTGTGAAAATATGTCCAGTGGGTCGTGTGCGTGTTCGAATCCCATGTGTATTAGTGCGTGGAAGGTCGTGCTGAGCTGTTTACCATGAAATATCCACACCTTGTACACACCACGAAGCAATTCAAACCAAGCGGACCTTTACTGAATTGTAATTTTTACAAACTGGTGGAGACAAATTCTTTCATGGACTGGCTGACGGGTAATGTCTTAATCCACTCATGAGGTCCAATTCTTCCAAATTTATTTTATCAAATAGCATACAAGGCTATACCTCCTGCAATACCGCTGGTATTTACATAGCATCTTAATTCATTAATCTCATTTTTTCTTGTCTGTATTGGTAAACTTTTGTCCATGTACGGGTGAGACTTCTTTGGTTTGTAAACATTTAACTCTTCCTTTTTTGTGAAATCATTGTAAAAGGAGGAGAACATCATGGCAACGATAAGATGGAATATGTAAGGTGTTGCTGCAGCTTATATTGTAATGAGCAGCTGGATGCTAATTTAATTTAATTTCTCAAGTTTTTCAAATCATCACGAAAAGGATTAGTGCCACTCGTCAGGTTACCTCACTTAATAAGTCGGTGTTATAAATAAGTCAGCCTTAATAATAAATAAGCCTTTTAAATAAATGTTTATTCTTTTCCAGGGTTTGCCCTTCCCAGTTCCCATGCCTCCATTAATTGCGGATGTTTGTGTTCCCAACCACTGCACAGAACCTGACTTGGAAAACATCATCCAGACATGTTAGTATGGAATGTCTGACATGGAATGTGATTAATGAGGTCTGCTAATAGACAGAAACTTTGCCAAGTGTGGGATTGCCTATAGGAGGTACACATGAACTAGTCTGATAAGTGTTTAATAATAATAATTAATTATGTATACTTGTATCGCACAGCATGAACGACCATGAGTAGATGTCTATGTATAACAAGGAATATATATATGTTGCAGTTGTCAATGGTCAGTCGGAGTACACCAATCTAACAGTGACAGAAGCTCGCTGTTACAAGGGAAGAAATATCAATGGTGATCCAGCAGCTGTCTTCTCTGTGTATGTTTGTTCTTTAATTCAATTAAACTTACACTATGGTATCTCTCCGCTCACTACCTCTCCACAGTCTCTCATTCATAAACTTGAATAAAATGTGAATGTTGTGTTACTTTAACATATTCTTACTCATATCTACGTGATTGTTATTATGTGATTTATTTCTAGTTTGTATGTATCATTGGTTGTATCATTGCTACATCCACCCCTCTGGTCCTTAAAGTCGAATAAAGAAAGATAGAAAGTAAATAGGTCCAGAAACTGGTTGTTCTCCTCCATACTCGCAAATCTGACAATGCCACGTCAGCCCTACAGTTTCTCCCCTGGTTACCAATTAAAGCAAGAATTGACTACACGCTCTCAGCCCTCTGCTAATGAATCTTTACTAGCTCCTCCACTGTCTCTTCTCCTGTCTACGTTCATAGACCTCTTGTTCCATTTCTGTTGTTACAATTTTCTTCTATCCGCAATTTTGGGAAAACTCTTCGCTTATTGGTTGCCTGTGATGTGCAGGACACTCATATTTGTGCTGATTGGCTGCGTGGGGCTGGGCACTGCCTACGACATCTTTTTACGACGACGGAAGCTGCGAGTGAAACGAGGCCCGGAGATTCTGATTGGTTACCAGAAAGACACTAAGCAGTACGGTATTCTCAAAGTCATCCTGGCCCCGCATCCGGTCAAGCTGAAAAGAAGAGCGACTATTGGAGGTACCCATAGACTGACAATTGTACCCATATAATACATACAGACAGACATAAATACAAACAGACAGACATAAATACATATATGCACACATATAAACATCCCGTTTTACAAATGACTGACGCATGTCCCTTGACATATTATGTTCTTACCCAAACAATTTTTATCATTTTTTTAGTTTCTTCTCGTAATTTCTAACAGGTTACGAGAAGTCAGATAGCTACCTGTTGTCGGAACTGAAAGTAGAGAGAGAAAAGTTGCTGAACAAGCGAAAGACACCTTCTTTGCCTGACATCTCGACGGTGATGACAATCTTCACGAGCCTGCGAGATCGTCGCCGCCGGAAACCACCAGCCTTCTGAATGCGCATGAGATCAGCTTATCGCTGCCGACTGTTGTCGAAAACGACGACTGTGAAACTACACAGGACTGCGAATCTCACATCAGTTCGAAGAAACTTGGGGTCGACGATCAGAACAACATCACTGGGAACTCAGAAATAACGAAAAATGTGGAGGAAGTGAGGAGCGAAAATGATCGTTCACATGAGGTGGCCGATAATCCGGGAACAGGAAATGTCATCGTAGATGAGCACATCGTAGAAGAAGAAAAGACTGACAGCGAGAGGAAAGCTGCTTCGGAAGAGTCGGCGGACGAAGACATTTCTGAGAATGTCCAAAACGAGGAGAATGACGAATCGACCTCGGAACTTACTTCGCTGATCGTCAAAGACCATCCGGGGACTGAAAAAGAAGCCGAGGAGGCCAAAGACGAGGTGAATGCCAACATCTCCACGAACGTTCGCCAGCAGGTGCGGAACGGCCCGACACACTCTCACGCCTTCGAGACGCACGCGGTGACTCACCGCAACCTCGACCTTCCACGCCAACGCTCCGTCTCTAACCACGCCGAGTCTCGCGCGCCTCACGTGGACTTTACGAGACGGCGGGCCGCGCCTGCGCAAATGCTCGGTGTTCGAGAGGCAGATGTCGGAGGTGTCCAACGACTCCGTCTTCGACAAGGCCTTCCCGGACCTGGATCCGTCGGCTGTACGACATTCCAGAAGAGGGCACGGACCAGCAACAGAAAGAAAAGAACAACACCGTGCAACCGGAAGTGGTCATCAGACGGCGCCCGGATGTGAAAGGCAAGTCTCAGTTTAAGTATTCGTAAAAATTTCATAATTTTTATTTTTATAATGTTGTGGATTTTATAAGATTATTTGGCAAATTTATTTTAATACCATTTTTGACCTTTTTTGTAATGATAAAACATTGAAAAAGAGGCTAGAAAACTTAATTTTTTCTGGATATAGACATCCTGTACTAGCCACTATTACTTTTTATGCCTGGTGCTGACCATGCTAAGCTTATTTTTCAGACAGGACACTGCTCAGCAAGATGGTGCTAGCTTTCTCCTTCCGGCGGAGCACCAAGCGCATCATGGCGGAAGGATCTGTGGACGCGTTGTTCTGTCTCAACGGGGTGCGCGTGCTGAGCATCTCCTGGATTGTCCTGGGCACCGTCTACATGATCCTCTACCTCAACCCGGATGTCGTGGGTACGTGGTGCGGCTAGAGTCTGACAATGACCATGCTCTTTATCTTGTTCCTTTCCTGTCCACCTCAACAAAGATATTTTGATTACTTATTTAGACGACTCTTCCTTTTCTTTTCTTATGCCTCGTTATCTCAGCCTACCTCAGCTTCTTCCTCATTACTGACTGTCTTTATCAAGTATATGTGTTTACTGTAATTATTATTTTTTTTTTTTTTTTTTGCACTTATTTAGACCTTTGGACTCTCTAGTGCACAGTCCAATCACAATCGTTTTACAACTTTACAATTTAGTTGGAATCATTATACTAGATTTTTGCTGACATAGGAGTAAGTTATACCTTATATTTCTACAAATATATTTCTCGAGGCGAGAGAGACCTCGTTTTCTGACTACAATAGTAAACAAACAGTTTTGATGGGATTTTTTCTTTGCTCCACGTCCTCACGTGACATCAGGAGTCGGTTGAGGCGTGGAGTGTAATATTGTATGAAATGACTAATGAGACCCAGCGTGTAGGTCACAGTTCGTTAGTTCTCGGCTCTTCTCGATCTGTTTGTCAGATAATCACGTGGACGGCATAAAAATCACACAGACATGGTGGGCGCAGGTGGTGATCAATACCACGCTGGCATCCGACTCATTCTTCATCCTCAGGTCAGCTCTTGTCCTCGGGATATTGCAACTGTTCTCTTTCCTTCTCCTCTCTCTCTATCCTTTCTTATGCCACATTTTTCTACATTAATTATGTTTTCCATATACTGCTGTAATTTTAATTTGAAGCTAGGCAGATTTGAAAAGAGCAATTCATTGTGAATATACATGTAGATGTTTTTTTTTCATCGCCGGTAAGATTATCGTTGATGAGTGTCTGCATGCATGTGTGTCACAAATAATCGTGTAACTGTATGGAGCTGTGTTTTCTCCATGTTTGTCTTTAATCATCTGCAGTGGGACGCTTGGTGCCTATAACTTCATGAAGATGAAGAAGAATTTCAAAAACAAGAAGATGTCGGAGATTATGAGCATCAAGGAATACTTCATGGTCATCTTTCATCGTCTGGTCAGGTGAGAACAGATTAGAAGCTTCTAGTTATATACCTGTGTTAGTAAATCGGGTCCACTCATTTTTAGAAGCCATATAAAGGTGTAGTGTTGAGTTTAGCTGGGCATTGAACTGAGTAATGTCAGTGTTAGTCAGACCTAATCTCGGGGCGGTCTCTCTCTCTCTCACTCTCTCTGACCTCTGACCCACACATAAGTACACACACACCAAACATTCGCATATAGTTACAGAATGGCTCCTTACCTGTCATGGTGACAAACACCTTACCTTGACTAATGATAAGCGATGTCTGGTCTTGTTTTCGGACAGGTTAGGTCCTTGCTACCTGATAGTCATCATGATCTTCACCAACCTCATGCCCTACATGGGCAAGGGCCCTCGCTGGACTTATGAGATTACATCGGTGAGAACGTGCAAGGACCACTGGTGGGCCAACGCCCTCTTCTTCTCCAACTTTTACAAAGCAGACACCATGGTGAGCAAGCAGCTTTGATGCCGAGTATAACTTCCAGATGACCCTTGACAAAAGGGAGATAAATCAATGAATGTTCATTTTAGCAGCTTTTATGGGCTGGGCTGGGGCTTCCCATAAATTTATCGCCCCTTTAAACTAAATTATTCTTCTATGCTGTTTCTTTTTTCTTTTTTTTTCTTCTTCTTCTTTCAAAGCAGCCTGACCCACTAAAAGCAGTTTAAAGGACCGTTACGAGGTCTTTTGTTTGCAGATATTCCGTTTAACTTTGTTCCCTGTGACTTTTCCCTCTCTAATGTTTTCCGCTTCTCACGTTTTAATGTTTAATTATATATAAAGTGAGCGTGCTGATCACGTGGTCATTTGTTTCTAGTGTATGCCGCACACCTACTACCTGGTGAATGACTTTCAGTTTGGCTTGCTGTCGCCGCTGTTTCTTATTCCACTGTTATGGTAAGCGACACAACAGTTTGTTTACACAGCAACCAGCTCTTAGAACATTCATTCATCTCAGTATGTTAGTTATTTTGTAAATGTGTTCCTCCCCTCGACAGATACCTGTCTGTGTTTATGCTAAAAGCCTGAGGTTTTCAGTGACAGATGAGAGATTGTCTTTTAGAGTACCTCGCACCTTAATGTTATGCTCTTATATTTTATGTTTCATTTCAATTCACTCGTGATTATGTCAGCAGTTTACTTTGTACTTTTCCTGTAGACAGGACGGTATACATAGGACTGTGCAAAGAGTAAACATGCATCAAGGTGAACACAATAAACCTGCGAGTAAACCTTTGTCAGGATGAAGATAGTAAACATGTTTCAGTGTAATGCTTCTGTATAAAAAAACACGACAGTGTGAAGCTGTGGTGTAACTTGTAGTTTATATGTTATCAGTCCTCTTATTTCACATTGTACCCGGCTGTTGTAGCCGCCCACTGCTGGGCTTCCTACTGCTGGGTGGACTGGTGCTGCTACAGATCGTCACAACACTCATCCTGGACCAAGGCATCAATGGGAACACGCTGATGTAAGTCTGTGCTACACTTGTGTAGACACTGTATTCCACCTACAGAAATTCTTCGCTTATTCTGCGAAAGTTTTACACAATTGTACAAGCAACACCTGCAAATGTCCGCTACAGTTGTATTAGCAACGATGAAAGAGTGAAGGATCCTTAGATATTGCACATCCCACTCCCCACACCTTCTACTTGGGTCATGGCAACATCTAACAGCTTTAACTTTTTATTGGTTGTGAATCATGAATTACCGATGCTGAGAATTTTTATTCCCAGAATTTATTATTCTATTATAGCCGCTGTTACTCGAGCTGAAAGTTGTGTGTGTGTGTGGTGTTTGTGTTTCTGTCTTGTACATACGTGTGTTCGTGCGTATGTGTGTGTTTCCATGTGTTTGCACATTTTTGTGATATGTGTGTGTGGGTGTGTTTCTCCATTGCTGTCTTGGCAGGATGGGGACAGACTATACCTACTTCTCACAGGTGTACGTCAAGCCGTACTGCCGTATAGGAGTCTATGCCATCGGACTGGGGCTCGGCTACCTCCTGTACGTCACCAAGCGCCAGGCCAAGTTCAGAAAGGTCAGTGCTCCTCATCAATTAACCTAGCGTCTGGTTCTGTAGATTCCTCTGATCTGTACCTTTTTAAAGTTTCTTACACTTTAATTACAGTTCTGACGCCTCCCCTGAGATGTACTGACTTCCTTTTGTGTAGCTCTTTTTAATCGTTGACTTTCTGCATTTAGCTTACAATTATCTTTGACTGCCGATTGTGTAGCTTCCCCTGATACTGCTGTGGGCGCTGTCCCTGTTCATCGTGGCTGTGCTGCCGTTCATCACATACGAACAGTACAAGCCCAACGGCCGCAAGTGGACGGGCCTGCAGACCGCCTTCTTCGAGGCTTTGTCGAGACCCATCTGGGGCGTGGCCTTGTCCTGGATCATCTTCGCCTGCAGCTGTGGACAGGGCGGTAAGCAGTATTGTAGGGCTGGCATTCATGTCGAGACTGTAACCCAGGCTGGTCGCCTGCTTCAGCTATACATTTCTTCCTGGGTACAGAAAATCGTGTGCCCGCCATGAGCATGTACACCTGGGTCTTCTAGGGTCTTAAGCGTCCAAAACGAGGACACTCGTTGGTATACGCAGGACCAGTCTGGGGCGTACCTGGGACAAAGAGTACGAGGCTTGACCTTCTTGCGAAAAAGGGTACAGGCGAGACATGAATGCCCACCAAAATCGGAGATAAAAACAACCTTAGGGTGAAAAGTTTGTAAAGTGAAAGAAAGAAAAGACCGATAACAAAAATAGAGATACATAAAGGACAAGATGTTGGTGGAGCGATAAATGGCTTGAAAGGGTTCTACAAAGTTGTGAGAGACGGAGCAATATAAAGGCACTGCCTCGAGCGAGGAAATAGTAAATAGCAAATAGATCCATTCAGTCTTAGATATTTTTCTAAATAATAATTTGTAAATTCCTTTATCTCTACACGTATCGACTTCGGCAATACTGTGCGTATCGATCAATCATTAGGTGTTTGCCAGCAAGGTCAGGAAAACACGCTAAAGCCAACAGAGAGGCCCTTGGTTTTTTTTGTTCTTTTGTTTTGTTTTTGTTGTTTTTCACCATCAAAAGCTTTGCTGTATATGCATAGAGAGTATTTACTTATACCGGTGTCCCTTAATTTACATATCCCTATTATTCAAAGAGGTGTTAGGACTAAAGACTGCCCTTGCCAGCTGCATATTTTAACGCCTACTTTAAACTCTTTTCAGCCTTTATCAACAAACTGCTGTCATGGAATGCTTTTCTCCCTTTGTGTCGGATCACATACGGAGTGTACCTCCTACATCCCATGTTCATCGCCCTCGTGGTCGAGTCCCGACACAACGGCTTTTACCTCGACTTTGGAGAACTGGTTTGTATTAAGCCTGTTGTATTTTGTTTTTAATTGGTTGTCAGCTATAATCAGTTACTTTCAGTGTTTATTGTGTATTATTTGAGTGCCTTCCTATGTGTTTAGCACAATTTATCAAAATATTGTAAAAAAAATGCAAACAAAGTTATTCGTTTCTAGACCTTTGAAAAACAAACGTAGTATGATTATAGTCCATTGAAAACCAATATAGTAGTATGGTCATAGTTATCTTGTAGCCAGTGAACATAGTATTTTCATTATAGACCTTTTCTACTCTCATGACCATCTGCACACCTTTGCTTTTGCAGGCCTACGAGTTCGTGGCCAGCCTGGTGTGCTGTTACGGATTATCTTTCATCCTGATCACATTTGTTGAAAGCCCTTTCATCGCCCTGGAAAACAGTGTCCGCACCCACATCCAACAACGAAAGAAGAAAGCTTCTGTGGTGTGAAACCATGTGAGCCACAAGATGTTAAATCAGGGTGTCGGCGCTCCAAGTCGGGGCCGTGTGTGTCCACGAGATTTGGGATGTTGTGTGTTCTATGCAGAAGTGTTTTTTACCATACCATGCAAACAGAGGCCTTAAACAGAACAGGAATAAAAAGAGGCAGTAAAGGAGAAACTTTCGTCTTGATAAGCCATGGCTGCTCAGGATCGCACCTTTGCTAATCCTTTTAGGTTTTTGTTCAAGAGGAGAACTTCTTCCTTTGTGATACGTCAACGACACCACCAAGCGGTGCTTATACAGTTGTTTTGAAAGAAATTCTGCCTTTTGGTTACAAATAATGGTGAGTGTGAGTGGATGCCTGCTCCATCTATGCGTTTATTTTTTTTAATTATTATTACTAGATAATGACAATTTTACAAGTTTTTTGAAATCATCTTTGACCTATAGCACTGTTGTTTCACTTACTCCCATCTAGCCTTATGTAGAACAACGTACTAAAGACCGATAATTTCAAACTACATAAATTTATAATTTTTATATACTTTATAAACATTGATCATGTCAGACTTCTTGCAGTGTAAATTTGCCTCGCTTGTTTCATGTAATGAAGGGGAATGCAGTCATGGTAATCCTTAAAAAGGTGTAAAAATTCTTTAAAGCAAAAATCGAAATAGAGGCTTCACTCATTTTTATACTATTTTGATGCTATTTTTAAACTCTGGTAGGAAGTATGTCACTAAAATCTAAAATAATTGGCAGAGCCCTGATAAGTAATAAAATCAAATGTACTTCGCAGAGCTAGAAGAAACGGGATTTTATTTTGGGGCGAGCCAAAGGCAAGAAAATTCTTGTTTGATCAAATACTGGTTACATGCCTTACATACACCTACCCTATCCTGGGGAAATCGAGGGTAATTGTCAAAGGCACAAAGGGCTTCCAGTTTGACAATAGTTGTTTCACGAGGAAGAGGGTATAATCTGGGGAAAAAAAAATTGTGAAGAAAAAAAGCCGACGTAAGGGAGATAACCGTACAAAATTTTATCAACATGCTATGGCAGGTTTGCTTCCCCTACCATGATTGTTTTGCCATGCCTCCTGCAACTACCTGTCGTACTTCACCACACGGCCTAATCGTCGTCGAAAGTTTGACTAAATTTGTAAAATGTAGTAAGAATGCTCTGCTCACTTAAAACTTGTTTGCCAAGACATTGCCAACAGGACCGGAGGTTTGACTTTCGGTACTTTGTTCTGTTACAAACAGTCGATCTTAAGGGTCTTGCTTCCTAAGTGATATTTCGTACACGGAAGTTCTTCTCATGTTCGATTTTTCTAATTTTGTTCGAGTTATCTACATCGGAATACATGCTGCTGTTGTTTTATCAACATCATATTTTCCGTTTTTTTTTCATTATGACTGAAGATTTATTTGTCCATTATGAAATAGAAAGCTATAAAATCTTTTAAAATGTCAACTGCATTTACACAAACACGGGTAAAAATAAAGCACTTCACGCTGCCTCGTCCCTGTATGTCCACGAGCACCTCTAGAATATGCATCTTTTGAAGATTTTTTTCATATTCTTCACTTTCAACTTGTTATTTGAGATTTTTTAATATCAACATATTTCTTCTAGCTTTGTCCACTTTCCATTAATGTGTGTTGGATGGGACATCATATATGGTATTTGACAATGATTATCGGATTCGCATGTCGGCAGGTAAATAATCAAAACAATTTCTTTTTGGGCGTGTGCATGCATGGGGAGAAAAAAATCCCTTGAAAATCAAGAAGTTGAACAACTCCCACAATTTATTCTTTTGAGAGGACATTCTTTTCATCACTTTAAAAGTAAAGGCTTTTCCACTGCCGTTTCTCTGTTATACGAGCTGCAGTGTGATAAAATACATTCCTAATAGCGATTCAAAACCTTTCTTCGGAGTCTTCATCGTGATATATTTTTTCTTTTTTAAAGCCGACTGTCAATCACTCCACGACGATGAAATTCAAGACTTCTCGAGTTTGTTATTGCTGTTCGTATTACAATGTGAACCATGCAGCTTCTTGCACCGGATTCTTACTTGAATATCCAGGAATCGCCGACCATCGTATGGCCATTTGGAATTATTTTATTAATCTGAGCACGTGCCCTCGCACTTTCAGCAAAATGTTGTTTAAACATA
Source organism: Pomacea canaliculata (assembly GCF_003073045.1). Lineage (NCBI taxonomy): Eukaryota > Metazoa > Mollusca > Gastropoda > Architaenioglossa > Ampullariidae > Pomacea > Pomacea canaliculata. The sequence goes on along the minus strand of NC_037591.1, from coordinate 12,132,458 downwards.
CTTTTCCGTCTGTTAATCATCGAGTGTAATATTACATTGTTTCGGCTTTTACATAATGTGGTGAGTCATTCCATCCCTCTACACAAGTTACCAGAAAATGAAAGCTTATCTTCTGTTTTCACACAGCTTTCCTGTGATTTGTACCAACACATGTGCATGAGAATATTCTATTTATATTAGCAAGTTTTGGAGTTTGTCATTAAACTAATGTTTTATACATTTCTAAGAATGGTGTTCTCGCTGCAAATTAATTTTCTTATTATGTTTCCGTATATCTTTAGTGTTTACCAATTCATGCATGCGTTTGTGTGCATGTGTGTCCGCTAGAAACGGGACAAAAGCAAATTATTGTGTTCCTTATTTTTTTTCCCCCACTTTTAACTCTCGCCCACCAGGGTGTCCCTTTCACAGAAAGTAGTGCAACCTTTACTGCATGAGTGGTTTTGCACTTACAAAAGAAAGTGGGAAGAAAAGGGTTCTCGGGGACGGACGACCAACTTCACCTTCTGTGCCAGACTGGACTGTGGTGAAGAGAAGACAGAAAAGTCTTTCACTATTTGTGCTTCGCACTTGGTGAGCTGTCTGTGCTGTGTCCATTTATTGGAATCGTCTGTAGATGATGGTAGACAGTCGCCACACTTTCACACGAAGCCACAAATTTCAACATGCAAACGATCGTTCCATATTTTACCTTTATGTATATTTTTATGCAGAATAAAATATTTTTACACAGAATCCTTGTTTTGTAAATTTTCCTTGTGCTTATTTTTTGTTTTTCTTTTTGTCTGCATCGTCGTCTGAATGACTGGATGGATGATTTGTGGATGGTGAGTTTAAATAACACTAGTGATCTCTCTGTGTGTGTGTGTATGTGTGTACAAGAGAAAATGTGTTACAAATATAAAAAAGTGTCTTCACTATCGTTCCATCTCTCCTCTTTTCTCTACCTGATACGAGAAAATGTGTATGAGACTGATCAGTTACAGCACTCTGTGTGTTCGTGCGTGTGTGAAGGACAGACAACACGGAGGAAGGGCAGAGTGCCTTTGAAACACAAACCGTGAAATCTTGAAGTGGAACGCACGTTCACGCTGAGCTAAAGGATAGACGGGTACCCCAGTCCTTGGCCCAATTACCGGGTAGAATTTCACATTGACATTCCTAAAGGCCCTTCCACACGAGAAGAATCGCTTGTTTCCGAAAGAAGTTGCTTCTCCAAAGACGACACTCACACTGCATGTTCTTGTTGGTGTAGATGATTGTCCGTACTTCAGGGCTGTTTTCTACAATAATTTGAAATAATTGACTTAAAGTTTGTTTGGTAATCACTCTCCCTTTGTACATGGTCGTTAAAAAAAGATATAAATTGTTTGCACGTATGAAGCATACTTTAGGTGTCCTGTAATACACTTGACAGCAGCATTATTATGGGAAAAAACCTAACACAAATGCCTGCATAAATCCTTCACGTAAATTTACATAACGTTTTATGCGTAGTCGAAACTTTATCTCTCAGTACTAAAGTTTTGTTGGGAAATAATGTCTTCCTTGTTTATTTAGGGAACAACCTTTACCTTTTTCACCCGAATTCGGCTTCTTCATAGGTCTTACAGGTGTTAGCACCAACAAGTCCTGCCTGCGATGAGCATATAAGCTTTAACTTGCCAGTCTTTGTAGCTAATCAGGTTTTTATTTTAGTCCAAAACAGAGGACGTGAAATTTCACCATGGCATAAATTTGTTTTGTTAACATTGCAATCACTGGAAATTATTCACAAAGTGACGGAAAAAACATAATATGTTCTTATGAGGTGTTATAAGTTACTGACTCGGATCCGACACGCCGACAGAAGCAAGCATGACTTACTTAAATCTTTGGCATTTAGTTTTATTATAATTATTATTTACTGGCTTATACTTTAATAAGATATGCGCTATTTTTTACATGTTAGTTGTTTATTTTTACGTAATACTTTATAGGTATGAGTTTGGTCATCTTGAGAAAAATGTAAAAACTCAGTTAACTTGTTTCCAGTTTCTTGGGGTGCCTGCTCCACACTTGACCATTGACCTCAAGTCAAACAGCCTGAGTACATTTTTGCAGGAATTGCGGGTCCTTCCGATTTACATTAGGGTAACTGAAAGCTTATTCCAAGAACATGCTGCCCCACCCGATGGGCATAAATAATTTTGTCATCACATTCAGTACACTTTAGTCAATGATGTGGTGTGCTATGTCATCTGTCACATCAGTTTAGTGCCAGCTTCTGCTGTTTATAGCTTTTCTTCAACTTACTGTGTGTCCTGAAGACGTGAACTGAAGACGTGAACTGAAGACGCACAACTCGAAAAGAAAAAAAAGCGACGAGTCAAGTTATTAAGCTTTTAAAACAAAATGATTCATTGCCTGGACATTGATCAGCGTAAGACACAAAGAAAAGATCCATTAAGAAAAGTAATTTTAAATCAGAACTAAAATACAGACTGAATCACACAGCCATGGGGTGGAGTGCAGAGAATTCAACTCTGTAGTAGTTTTGACATCAGAATATCATCAAGCTCTAAAGCCACCACTTTAAGCTACCCCTAAGTAAATAAGCAACGAGATAAATCAGGGACCACTAACTGTGATTATTACCAATAAAGAAAAAAGTGCAGGAAAAATCAACAAGTGATTGTGTTACTTTCTTCGGCGTCAGACGAAAGCCGTCGTCAGTGTGTTATTACTTGACGCATGTCCCCACTCCCACTGACTGTCGTGGCTTGTAATTTATTTCACTCTTTTGCTGTCAACACCAGGTTAATAATGGGGTGCTACATTATCATTGGGGTGCTACATTATCATTATGTGGTGGCTAGCGACTTCATGGTCGTTGAAATAGTGTGTCTGCAAGCTCGCACAGGTTTTTCTCATTCATTCTGTTGTTTCTGAGTTGTTTTCACTTCAAACTGAAACAAATTTAACACAGGGTGTAGAGAAATGAGAACTCATCGAAAAGATTCTTAGTTTAAATGAGAGCATCTACTGTCAAAGTAACGGTTGAGTCTTGACTAATAGAATATACTGTTGTGGTTCTGAAAAGAGGGATGTCACCCTTCCGAGACATTCCTCCCACAGAGAGTGTATTGAACCATTACGCCGGAAAAGCGAGGCATTATACGGAGACAGGGTGTGTGCAGTTTGTTAACAAAAGCTGAGGCCCTGTACCCGACATCAAATATCTTCAGGGGTCCTTCTGTCTGCCTTTGGTTTCTTTATAAACGCTCCCGTCCGCTACACTTTATTGTCTCCTAAGCCACCCACCCGGGAACCTCTTCTCTTCTCCTCGGCCTCCCTACCTGCCTCCCTCCATTCCTCCACCTGACATCCACCCGACGTCCCTTCCCTTGAGGCCACAACCGTGCACCCGTATAACGGCGCTACTTCACATCGCGATTTTCACTCGTGTAACACAGAACGAGTTTGGGGTGGAAATCACCTTGTGTTTATGACACCGGCGCCCCACCCCGATCTAGTAATGAATTTTGATACTGGCACTTCAACGGCTGTTGTCTGTGACTAGCCACCAAACACGGCTAATCACCTCACCCCCGCTGGCCCTACCCTGCTCTACCCCTCAACCAATCCTCAGTCTTACCCAGGATCAAATATTCTTTTTCCCCCCTCTACCCGACTTCGTGCTCACGCCCATCGCTGGAGGTGAGGCACTAAATTTAGAGGGGTATAAAAGCACAGACCGTCATTGTTGTCCTCATATCGCCGGCCTTCCAACGGCACCCGAGACCCTGATACCCGCAGTACGAGGCCACATTGTGTGGACTTCGACAAAGCCAAGTGACTATTGACTGGGGTCACAGTGACTATTGACTGGGGTCACTTGGACGGCGCGCTGTACGTCAGTCCGTTCGAATGTCTGGGTTCTCTATTTTAGTCTGTAGAGTATGAAAACACTCTATTCCACTATTACTTCTGATTCGATGACCTGGCTCTTGGTCTGAAAATGTGTTAACTTTGGACAGTGAAATCTGTGGTGAGCACCAAAACCCTGTAGAGACAACTAACAGATTTTTATTCACAAAGATGAGCCAAATAACTTTGGGTAATTGGCTGGTCGGATGGCTAGTTGATTTGGTTCATTTGACCTGAGAGTGTTTTCACCCAGGGCACATGGACGAAAAAAGGTGCGAAGAAAAGAAAAGACTAGAATACCTATTTCAAACAAAAATCCGACCCCCCATAAAACCCACTTCCATCTCGGTTAACGGATGTCACATCGAGAGAGACAGCTTGAGCCGACATCGAAATCCTCGACAATTAAATCCTCGCTGTCTTCTTGAACTGACTTTTTACTGCTGCGCCACAGCACCGCCCTGACTAAACCCTGCGCAGTAAACTGTGTGTTTATGTGATCACAGCACAGCACTAAACACGTGTTTGTCCCTCCTGTGTCAGGAACAAACATGGCCTCCAGCTCATCCTCCCGCCTTGTACTGGTGTCTTGGTGTTACTGACGTCACACTCTGTTTTACCCACGTCATTTTAAATAGCACGCAGTTTAATAGACGTCATTTTAAATCATACGATATTTCATTGACGTCATTTTTTGTTTTTATTGACGTCAGATTCATCGTACCGTGTGTGTGTGTAATGCCGTGGTAGACATGTCCCAGTTAACGAACGTAAGAGTAATAAATATCGGTTCATACGAACGACCTGCCACAAAGCCTGTGAATTGAGAAGTTTCTGTTATAATATAAACAAGACATTTGTAGAGTTAAATGCATGAAATAGCTTTAGAAAGCTATACTGTGGTGTTTGAAAATATTTCTCTGAAACATTTTTCACTAACCCTGATTTTTTTTTTTTTTTTTTTTTTTTTGTTTGTTTGATATGTCTCTGAAATTTTTATTAGATACAAGATCTGACTGATGCTTAAAAAAAACAGTTCTGTTTATTCTTTTCACTCTGCTCAATCGTCGTATCCTGTTTTGAAGACGTAATTCGGACATGATTCACGTTTGATTGCCATCATATATATCTTTTTTTTTTTTAAAATGGACGTTAACGTTATTTGTCACACACGTTACGTCACACGACAATGAAACGACTTCTCACGCCGTCCACCTCTTCCGCCACTCCACGTCTCATCAAAAGCGGAACAGTTTTGTTGAGTAGGTCGTCGTCACGACTAGCTTCAGCGGGGACAGACTGAGACTGGTGTGTCAGGAGTATCTCAAACCATAAAAAGAACAAAAGAAGACCAAACAATTGTAATTAAAATATAGTAGTTATATTTGGCAATGGATAATCTCTAGAACATTCATTCCATCTATTTATTTGTTTATCTATCTATTGAATTGTTATGTGGGTTTATTTTATTTCTAAGTTACTTCTCTTCGCCTAGGTTTGCATAGTCTGCGACATAATTTTTCGTTTCTAAATGCATTCCATATTCTCTTTTTGTTTACTAGTATAAAACTGATCAAAACCTTTGTGTTTGTAGATATGTCTGACAGTTTAAGAGGCGCTTTTATTACCTTTGTCTGCTCAGGGTTTTTACGGGTGCATTTTTTTTTTAAGTCTAGGATTTCGGGAAACCTCGTACAACTTTGTCAGACCTTCCCCGATTGTGGACTACACGACGACACTAACCTGTCACCTGTTTAAAACTAACTTAAAACTCACGCAAGCACGAGGACGCACGAGCACGCACAGTCCCACCATTGACAAAAAGTCTTATCAACTGTCGCACACACTTTGGTATCCGTTTAGCAATGAATCGTGCGATAAAGGAGTTGCCAAAGGGAAATGAAAAACCAATCAAAGTAGTTACATGACAGACAAATAAATTAAACCATGTGAAGTCGATAACAACGACAGGTCACGGATCCGTCTAGTTTTTGTCTGTGAGTTGGCAGGTTGGCAGAAGATCCTGACTGATACAAGGGCCACCTGTTCAACACGTTCACAGAGTTCTGTGGCTGGTCTGAGGTGAACGTTAATGTAGAGGACTGAAAGAGCAAAAATCTCCTCCATCGCCCCTCCCAAACAGTCCTGACGTCTCTCTATCCCTAACCCTGTCCTTTAAATATCACTAAAAAATTGCAGACCAACAAGCGTTTGACGACAGTGAGAGGAACAGGAAAGCGGGAGTTGAGGAGGGAGGGGAAGCGGTGACAAGGGAGGACGAGAGGCCATCTGGTCGGTTTTTCTTTTTTCTTGTGGGGGGAAAACCATTTACTCCAGTGGCGAGAATGCGGTAGTCCAGAAAACCCGCGGAGAAATAACGAGTGCGCGCGACAGCTCGCGAGATCGATGACACTCAAACTTTTCTTGTGTTTGAGCAAACACCTTAAGCCCTCAGACAAGGGTGGGAGAGACTCTATAAATCACCTGGTAAACAGTTTACGGAAAGGACAAAAAAGCGAGGTTTTTCTTCTTGTTGTGCTGGTCACCAGAAGTCAAATCCTTCCCTCTCTTGTTTAGGATTCGGCTCTTCAGATATACTTCTAACTGAAATAAAATAAAATTTTCCGAAGCTAAAATTAGTGCTAGCAAAGTTAGAAATGTATACTACCTCATGTACCCTAAAGCTTTGTCTACAGGGAGGTGACAGAGGTTACATCTCACTCCGGAAAGGGAGTCAGGACATCAGATGACAGGTAGATTCAAGACGCCATCTTGTGTTACAGGGTCAGAGCAAGGACGTGTGTAGGTGGACTGCTGTCTGTCTGCCGAGACCAGCGCTTAGCCTCTTGCGAAGTTTTCCGCTGTTAGTCTCGGCGAGCCGTAACAAAGATTGACTAAACCGGAAGCTTTGTAGTCTCATGTCTCGTTTTAGTAGTTAACTGCAAAAAAAAAATCGTCTGCCAGCAGTCCAGTAATTGAAGTTCGTGGTCAGAGTAAATCTTTTTTGGGTTAGGACTGAAACGATCATGCTATGTTGTCTGGGTGTAGTAGGATAAAGGCATTTGTATACACTTCTAACCGAAAAAAGTGTATTCCCTGAGATTTACGCAATTACTAAAACAAACAAACAAAAAAACAAACAAACAAACAAAAAAAAAAAACAAACACCGGCAGAAGTCCTTTCACAGAGACCAAAAGGACTGCCTCGATGACTAGACATAGAAAGCTAACTCAACACATGAACTATGTGTTTCAACACGATCCTTTACTTTTCGACAAAATAAAAAAAATAGAAAGAAAAGAAAGAAAAGAGTAACATCCCGACACAGCCTGTACACACCACCTGCTATGATTCCCCCTGAGAGGCTCCGACTTCCTGGTCGCTGAGTGTCTGGAGTTCATGATCTCATTCTCCAAAGAGCGCGGTGTCAAACGAGGATTCACAGGGCACCACCCTTGAGTGTTGTGCCTTCACGGAGGGACAGGGGGAGCTTTGCGGGAATAAAGGAAGGAACGTGCGATGCAAATGCTTGGAAGGATTTTCGTCTCCAGGTCACGTGGTTGCCACAACAAGTGTGAAGGTCACGCTGACTTGATTTTGTGAAATTAGTTTTTCAAAACTTGCTATCTCATTTCCGGCCGTTAAATTCGTAGGAGGCCAACGTTCATTCACGCCATTATGCTTATGCTGTCTTTATCGTGGAATCTTAAGTGATGGCAGACAAACAGACGAACGGATGGACAGACAAGTTGGTCGGTAGACTGGTACACTGTTTGTTGTCAGAAATAAAAGATAGAATCTCAGACATGGAGGACACTCTCAAAACTTCTTCCAAGGTTTAAAAATCTCTTTTTTCATGTCTTTTATTTTATTTCTATAGGTTTTTCTTTTTCTCCGTACCTTTTTCAGTTCTTTGCGATCTTATTTCTTTCGTTCCATTTTTCTTTCTATGTTCTTTCTTTTGTTTTTTTTCTTCATTTCTTTCCCTTTTTTTTCGTTCTTTCACTCACCCATTCAGTTTTTCGTTCATTCCTATTGTTGATATTTTTTCAGCATTTCTTGCTCCTCCGACTGTTAATATCGGATTTATGCTTTTTATTTCTTTCTTGTTATGCAGCATTACATTCTAGTCAGGACAGTTTAGTTTCGTAGTCTGAATATTGCTGATAAAGACACTACGAATAATCAGGACAGACCATACAAACGTGTTCCTAAAAACGAATAATCATGAGAATGAGAAATGAAGCAAGCCCGGACACAGTCGAAAGCCTCCAAAATACATTCAGTGACATGAAGTTCTTTTTAAGGACACACAATTGATGATTCTGATGATAAAAAATAAATGTCAAGTTTACTGTTTATAACTTTAGTTAAAATGTACATGTAGAAAATTCTTTTCAGATAAGATTAAAAAAAAAACCATTCTTCCTCTCTTTTTATTTTAGTTTAAAAGTGTGTTTTTCTAGAAAATGAACTGAAGCACTACTGTCATTCAGGTGTCAAAGTAAATTCAAAGTAACTTTCATTTGCAAGTATTCGAAATTTGTGGATGATTTTCTCTCTCGAAACTTGAGTTAGTAACTTTGTAACTAATTTTGTTATTGGTGGTGGAAATGTATCCGAAAGACTTAATATGATGTATCCATAGTCTCTCATCTTTGTTGACTCTTAGAAGTGTATGAATCTACCACAGGTCATGGTCGAATTTACTCCTGAAGGGTTGATTCGCTAATTGGTTTTCTCTTCTATCTGGGCTTAGCGATATATTTTGGTTCTTATTCCCTGAACAAAAGGGAATTTCTTGGGATAAGTTGTAGGAATCATTACTTTGGAAGAAAATGAACACGTTGGTCATTATTTCTTTTCCAATCTGGTTGCCGTTATCTAAGGACTTAACCGCTGTCTTTAACAAAGTTTTTAGAAGGAGAGAAGGTGCGACGATAACAAACGGTCAAGGTATGTAGGAGTCAAAGGTCAAGTTTGGATCAGAAGAACATGTGAAGACCAAGTCTTGTCAAGTCTCCCAGACATGTCCGACATTATCTTCAGCTGGTGATGTGGTAAGTTGGCGAGAACAAGACGTGACTGTGACACCACAGACCGTGTGGATCCGTTATTTACGGTCTTTGATGACACGACAGGTGAACCAAGAGACCAGACCAGGTGTGACTAGCCCGGAAACGTTTTCACAGAACAGTGCCCCCTGGGGCTGCAGTGGTGGAGACACAGAAATGTCTCAGACAGAAACACAAATGAGTTTAGGGGATGAGTTGTAACGTGTTACCTCCCAGCATGACCACCAGGAATTTTGAGTGTTAATTAAGTCTGGTGTCTTGTTGATTGCAATTATTAATTTTTGATCATATTCGTTCAGGTTGTCCTGAGTGATTAACTGTGATATAAAATTTATTATTGTTGTTGTAAGTATATTTATCATGAATCAGCAAGCACAGACCGACAGACCGACATGCCAATGATTTAGAAGAGAACCTCGCGGAACTGTTGAGTCCCATGTACAAGAATGGTTAGTACGGGTGTGGTCTTCACTTTTTTTCTCTCGAAACCTTTATTTTCTCTCTCCTGCTGTCCTCTTTTTCTGTCTTTTATCACAGGTCGCTGACTCAGTTCCCAGGTGAGACGAGGGCGCAGGAGAGGAAGGGGTCGGGCAGCAGATTGTGAGGTCAAAGTCAGACGGATGCCGTGCGATAAATTGGAATAAATAGTCAGGTGGTGAGAAGCGATCACAAAGGTATCTTTGTACTTTCGGTCTCCTTAGTGCGACAATGAGGCTATTTTGTCAATTATTAAGCGCATGCGCAGTGCGTGCAGGTCGGAAGTTTAAGCGGATGCGGGTAGAGTGGGGTGGAGTGAGGGGTCACCCATTCAGTTGCTGTTACCGAGACATGACCGTGAAGATAAAAGGGGAAAAATCATTGCTGTATTAAAACTGTCGCAACAGTAAATTTTAAAAGGCAGGAGTGACAGTTGATATACTCTGCTTTCATATTGTAAACGACCAAAAAACTCGAGTGACAAATATTGTGGTTGTGTTGTAAGCCATAGGAATTAAGAAAGAGTTTCGTGCTGACAGCAAACTCAACAGTATGGGGTCGACATGAGAATTTTTACATAAAAGACCTGTGTTTAATGACCTGGATCTCAACATTACCGCAACCAACAAAACGGCTCACGTGTCCGCTCCAACTTTGCGAGGTTTGGAGAAAACTAAGAGATGCGAGCTACAGTGTCAGGAGTGAGTGGAGTGGAGGGAGCAAGAAATAAATTGATAAATGTATTCATAATAAATATACATAAGTTGTCAGACTGGTAATAGTTTTTGGTACAGGAATGAATCGTTGGAGAAACAGAAATGTGCAGAGTGATGGTTTACCTTTTGCCTTTAAATTTCAATGTAGTATGCTTACCAGATTCTACACACATGTGTGTATATATAGAGAGAGAGAGCAGTAAGTAAAATACTTTTCGTTACAATTTTAACGAACGACCTTCTACATCATCCTACCCCCAACCCAAACACACTCCCACACGAAATAGAGGATAATTTTTCTGGTATTAGACTATCCTGTCCCCATATTATTTAAGATCATAAAATATTTCGTGCAAAACTCACTGAAACAATCGTTGTGGTTCTAAGCCTGCATTATTTATTAAAAGTCCAGAAAATTATTAAGTTAGGCTTATACTTGTGCTGATTAGTAAATAAGCTGCTCGTGGAGAAGCTACTGTGCATCTTTGATTGAAATGAGTGAAAACGATGCTCCACCCCTTCTGTCTACTGCTCCTCACTCGGGTAGGAATTCCTTAAGGTGTTGATGGTAGCAGGCGATAAATGTCCTCTCCACCCGCCCACAGCTGACGATGGAAGACACAAACCAAGCCACCCACGTGGCTCATACCCGACTTCCGACTAGCGCTCAGTAAGCTAAATGCTGATTGGATGTTGCCGTAGGTCACGAACTTGATGAAATACCTCCATTCATCTGTAAGCAGTCCAGAGGTATACATGGAGTGGTAGGAGCGCATGTATGAGCCTGTGTGGCTTGCCTGTGTGTGATTTCTATTGAAATAATGTGTCAAAGAATAATTGTTTCTACTGGTGCCTAGAGAAGTTATTAAAGCTGTCGATTGGTTATTCCTAATAGTTAATATTTCTTTTAGAAAATATTTACATTTACCGTTTGGATGTTGTTCAGCTACTCACAAAATAAAAGTTTAGTCGACATGGTGTATTGGTTGGGAATACGAGACCCTCAGACCGGGCTCATACATTATTAGCTGAGGCTCATTGCATGCAGGCAACTAAATGCAGGCTCATACATTATTAGCTGAGGCTAACTGCATGCAGGCGACATCTTTTAAATCGGAGACATGAAACGAGAGTTGGGAGGTCTCGCGAGACACTTCTCAAGGTGTGAGCTAAGTAACAAACATCATGAACTCTGACTCAAATTGGAGAAGGACGGTATTCGCATGGAGGAGCGTAGTAATACAGCAATTATTATAACAACCATAACAACTCCATCACACTAACCGTTCAGGTGTGTTATGCAATGAAACCTTGGCGAGTCTGCTTGCTACTCGAGACTCTGACAACTTGCCAGCCTATCATCGACCCCCTTACCCTCCCTTGCTTATCTTTTTCACTCTCTCTCACTCTCTCTCAAACTCTTTAGATATATATAAATCATAATCTCTAGTTTCATTCAATTGTCTCAATCATGCGAACTTTTAATTATCTTTAACTCTCTTTCTTGCAAACTTTTTTCTTTTTTTGCATTCACTGGAATACACACCTGCATCAGATCAATCAAAAATAAGATGCGAGTCTCGAAAATAAATAATTTGACTCAGTTATTTTGAGAAGCCGTTAAGCAGAAAGTGTTGGGGAGGAATGTATGTATGTGTATGAATTTATAGGCTGTGGCCACAGTCCCTGCGTGCGCCGATAACTTCGCGAACTAAAAGACAGACACGCACACAGATCTCCAGTGAGCCGTAGGTCACCTGACACAAGTGACAAGTAAGCACAAGTTACTTATGTCTATGTGCTTCATTACTTTGTGGTAACGAGACAGCCCCACAGTCCGTGTATGGGACGTGAGTGTGCGAGACACCGGGAGTCAGAATGCGACATCACTAACTTTCGGTTTCTCACCAACAGAAAGATTTCGCACTTTTGTCAAGGAATCCATCGTCGAGGTCTGATTGAACGTATCTCCAGAACGAAGAGAGCTTTCAACCAGTAATTAGTTCGAGACCACAGTTCGAAGATTAAATTAATGACTCATACACGCATGTCACGTGTAAAAATTGCATGTCCTCACGGGGAGCGACAGCGTGAAGACGAAAAACAAAATTCCTGTTTCAAAAACAGTTTTATCGCATCAGAAACGAATTTAACCAAGTGCTGTTATCGTGACTTTGAAAAGAGTGGTTGAGTGGTTGGCCAAGACCTCTACCTTGTAGCAAGGTATCATGACTTAGTCATTGACAGCTGATACCTCTTCGCCTGTTGAAACGTACCTCGGGGGTTAAGGTGTGGCCTCCAGCCTGTGTGTGCATCGGAGCTCGTCCCACAGTCAAAGACACGGTGGACCTCACCGTTAGGAGATGTAGGGAGCGAGACAGAGGACTGTGACAAGAGGGAGTTGATATTAGTTTGACATTTCTGGAAGGTGTGTGGTCTGGCGCGCGCATCAGCTCGACACACGGGTTAGTAGTGAATACACACCCGGCCACAGGAAGTCAGCAACGTACCCGGCTTAGTTTCCACACCGACACCCGGTCTTTCTCGCCAGCCATGAGGGCTACAAAAGGTGAGGGTTCTTTTGCCTGCTTTGTTGCTTGTTATAAAGCCTTGTGGTTCCTTACTTTGCACAAAGTATCGTCCATGGTCGGCAATTTTTTTAAAACTGAAAAGTTAATTGAACCTATAACTCTAATGAACTCTAATGAGCCTCTCTCTCTCGCTTGTCCTGTCTACCTTCCTCTTTATATCCCTCCCTCACTCACTCACTATCCTGTTGACTCTTGCAGAAATTTACTGACACCTAGAGAAAATTAGACAAATGATTGGATGATGGCTGAGGGAAGCGTAGTCATTAGTGGGGAAGCTTACGATGAAGATTCAGAGTTTTAGTAAATACATAAACAAGTTGCTGAATTTTAAAGCAAACCGCAGAACTTAGAGCTGCTACTCATAGCTTCTTATACTAAACAATTTTCGAATTGTATAGGTTGTGTATTGGCAGATGAGGCTGTTAAGAGAGGTTCAGAAAGGAAATGACAACTGTCATTGCTCTGAGAGGCAGTAGTATCACATTTCTAATTTTCTGTCTGACCCCCTTGCTGAGTTTTCTCCTCGTTCTCCACCCACCCACTCCTCTCAACAGGTAAATCCCCTCGGTAAAGGTTTGACACCTTATTTCTCATTTTCTATTGGAATGGTTGAGACAAGTGGTATGTCGGGATTAGAAGCAATTCTAACATTTGATGGCAAATCTGCATCGTCATAAATTATCCCCTACCATGCCAGAACATACATCGGAAAATCCCAATGTGTTTAAAACTTATGAAACCCAAACTTGATATTCTGTTCGTCAGCAATTTCAACATAAGTACAACTTCCTTTTTCAATGGTTCGCTGAGCATGCCGGGTACGAAACCCGGGTACCCGCTCCTCTCCGCAGTCGCTACCGTGGTATTTGTTTTACCCCGTAACCCTCCTTCCTTCTCTCCCCCGGTCCTTCCCCCCATGACACAGGGTTGAAGTGTTCGGTACCAAGAGAAGGAAGGAACTGGGTCGTGGTATCCATCTCTCAGTAGGTACACATAGTAACATGAAGTATGTCTGCCTGTTTACTGATCTTGTCAACCTCCCCGAGCATTAGACAGTAGAACTCAACCTTTGACCCACAGCAGTTTGTGGTTGGGCTTACAACATGGAATCTTATCCATCATACAGATGTAGTGTTATTTGCTCCTTCTAAGCGGTAGTCTACACTTTGAAGAGCATTTTCTCTTGATGTTATTATTATTATTAATTATTATTATTATTAATGTGTATGTAAATATTGTATTTCCCTCCACTAAAGTAGTGATCAATGCCCATGATTAAACCTAAACAAAACTATAAACTAGAAGTTTGTACAAAATATACACACTATGATAGCACAACAAGAGAAATTAAAAATACAAGTCAATAATATTTTTAACAGAATAAACAATAAAAAGCAGAACACAGCACAAAGACGCGAATCCTGTAGCTCGTTCCATGAATTAAATAGAAACCCAGGTAGTTGTTCTGCCTCATTAATCCTTTTCATAAACCAGGATGATTGTGAATGACAGTGAATCACAATGGCAGGTTCTAAAACTAAAATTAATTAAAAGTTTCCACTTTGACGATAGCAGGAAAAATGAAGCGATACTCAGGAAGAGTAGAGCAATGGCCAGGAGACTAGTGAGTACATTGTACATGATCAGCAAGCAGGGAGACAGTGCATTAAGATGTTAAAGTATAAAGTTTGGTGCTGGTGTGAGGTACACCTCAGTGACTACATCATGTCACAGCATCACTGAGCTACTTCTTGGACAGGACCATGGACTCAGTTACACGAACAGTTGGTCAAAACTGTAACAATTTGGTCAGATGCTTGCCTTGATGGTAGAGGAAAAAATTATACACGTGTGTGTGTGTACATGTATATATATATATTTTGTGTGTGTGTTCATTCGTTCTTCCTGGTTCCTTCTATCCACCACGAGCACACTGACATCGCTCACTGGTTGGCTGTCCCGCCGCTCTCAGCTCGTTCCTGTAACTTTATACGGAGTCATGCCCTCTATCTGTTTAAATCATTTTGCTCTGTCTTCTTTTTTTTTCTTTCTTTTTTCTTTCTTTCTCTCTTTGTCTGGCCTAGGGTACTTTGATCTCGACTGCTGCTTTACTTTAATTGGTTGTAATCTAATACGGCATCTATGGCATGCAGCCATGTAAAGCCATGTCAACTTCTTATCTTTACATGTTTTTTTGTGTGAGTACTGGCCTCACAATACCCGAGTGTGTATGCCGGGTAGAGGGGTGGTCTAATGCTCTACAGGCTGTGTAAAGTCACGGCGACAATGAGTGTAGGATTATGGTTGGAAAGGGTGCAATGGCTAAAAACTCATAGAAATCCGGTTCAAATCCCGTTCCTTACGAGAGATGAGAGGTATGCATAGGACACCCGGATCCCGAAAAAGACCTGTAACGGGAAAGAATATTATTAAACTCCCATTAAATATTAAGTTGGTGGTTAAAGTGTGTGAATAATTGGCTAAATGAAAGAATGAAAATTTAAATGAAGATGAGCGCGATCAAATAATCGAAAGAAAAAACAAATAAATGATTAAATTTATTCATTTATTTTTTTTTTTTTTTTTTTGAAAAATACACAAAAATTGCACGATTCGAAGAAAGTATTTAAAAATTAAGAAGAAAGTATTTAGAAATTATGGAGTGAGGATAACTGTAAAGCAAGAGTTAACAGTTGTGGTGTTTGTCTTGTTACAGTGGCCCTCGGTGTCGGTGCTTCTGTACTCATTCTTCTTCTTGTTCGGTGCAGTGCCACCGACACGCCTGACTGGCCAGGTAAGAGTGTGTTCGCCCCTGCCATACCTGTAATTTTCACCAGACAGTAAAACGATCTGTCTGTCCTCACCCAGAAGCTTATCACAAGTTGTAACAGGAGAAAGAACAATGATGTGTAGAGTGCTGTGTTATCAAACTACACAGCTGGAACAAGCAAAATGTGTTTCATGCCCTGAAAATCTAGTTTCAGTTGTTTTCACTGAAAGCAAATAAGAATTCTTTGAAAAGGAACCTTTAGTCAAGATTTGATAATTTAACGCTTGAGGTAACTGAAAATTTTTACTTCAATCTTATACATGTATAGCCTTCCCAATTCCCAACAACCCAACTGTGAATGTGATACATCCATACATTGCTACACACTCACTGATATTTACAATATGAAACTGAAACATAGAGAAATGTCACACAGTGTTACCCCATGTGTGTGTGTGTGAAACTTCCGTTAAATTTTATAAAATAATTTTTTTTAATTTTATTTACAAACTTTATGGGTTAAATAGCTTCGGTCACTCTTTGGAGTACAAACGGCTGGTGGCTGTTAAAATTCTAGAGGGAATCAAACTAGGTTCATTTTGAAAAATAAGTCTCACGGTTAGACGAGATTAGGCATACACGGAAGAAAAGAATTATGACTAGACTAAAAACAACAAGAAATGTTTGTGAAAAAATTGACCCTCCACGACGAGTTGAGTCTTGAGTCGCGAGGAACAGTTCTGTGCTACAGGCCCCGAAAGGTGATAGGTCAACTTTGTGTAGTTTGACTTTTCTTTAAAAATGGATTCCTTGGTTATTAAACTATCAGGAAAATACACTATGTTAAAATAAAAGTTAGAAATGTACTTAAAATACGTTTTAATCGAGGTACCCTACTGCGATCCGTACCGATATCAGACGAAATTCAAACGCTGTGTCGATACTGATCCCCTGTCATAACCCATCGTGTTATACCTTTACAGAAAGTGTGGAGTCAGTATGTTCAACATTTTAAAAGAACGATTCAAATATTAAACAATCAAAAGATTTGTCTGCAAAAGTTTAAGAGTAAACAGACCCGGTCGGCCTTCTCGATGCTAATCTTTCAACCCGCTTTTCTCAAAATGGCCGCCACCGTACTTTCACATTTCAAACGTTTATAACTCAATCTTAGGACTTTAAAAAAAACAACTTTTGTATCCAAAAAAAAGTTTAGAACCTGTACTTTTTAAAAATATGCAAATCTCAAATTTCCGACTTAAGACTCAATTCGTCGGGGAGGGTCACAAATGCATTAATATACTTGGAGCTTGGCTGGTGGATGGGTTTCAGATGAAGGAGAAGAAGAAAATTCGTTTGAAAAAGATATGGCCAATGACGAGCTGACCATCGTTGACTACAGCCATTTCTACAGTCAGTACGGAAAGTGGTTGAAGCCGGACACAAACCCTGTCTGGACAGGCCAGGGGTCACGGGTTGTAGAAGAAAATCTGTTGACGAGTTTTGATGAAGGCCACACACACCATCGGCAAAAACGTCAGGTGACGGAGTCACCTCACACAACGGATCTTTTTATTTCTGGAGATGGTACGTGCTTGGCGGCACTCTCAGGGGTGTCCTTCGTGCCTCTTCAGAAGCTTTGCTGTGATTCATTATCAGTGATGTGGATAATTTTTTAATCATTTGCTAATCCTTTCTTAGTCTGTAAACTTGTTGTCTTTTCCTGTTTATTTTCTGTCTTGGTTTTGCTATGCGCTCCGAAAGGCTAAGGGGTAGCTGAGACAAAAAAACAAACAAACAAACAAACAAACAAACAAAAAACAAACAAAACAAACAACGAAGTACTAAGTACAATGCAAATTCAACAATAGGAAATTGTCAGAAATTATTCTCGCATGCAATCTTTTGGTAAGAAATCGTCATGTATGTATATATCTAACATACATAAACTCTAAACCTGTATAATATACAACAACAATAGCAGACATTATTACCTTTTAGAATGGTAATGTTGTGAAAAAATTAGCGAAGTGCGCAGAAAGAATGAAAGAAAAGAACGAGCGAACGAACAAAGTGGAGAGAACAAGAGAGAGAGAAAAGATCACTGTAGCAAAGTTCTGAATTCTTTGTCCTGAAGATGATCCTTGTACATCTTCGCCGTGTACCCAGCCTCATCAAATATGTATTCACAACTCGTCGCTACCAGAACACATCTGTGACTGTGAGCCTGGCTATGAGGATGTCAACGGGACTAGCATGGAGTGTGTCGGTGGGTTCATCATGTCTTCACCTCTCCACTGTTTGGACTGTTTGTGTTTTCTCTGTGTTTTGGCTTCTTTGCAAACGCTGTTACAATGTGATGCTTCATTTAGTTGTGTCTCTACCTCTTTCAATTCTTTTCCAAACGGGAAATTTTGATTTATAAATCTTTGTTAGATCAATTATTAATAAATGGTATGAGAATTGATAATAGTATGTGAGCAGTGTTCACCATTAAATTTTCAGAAATTCCTGCCTCTCACATCATGTACTTGACGACACCTCTCAACATCCCCTTCAATACCGAGTGGCTGAACACAAGCAGTGATAGTTTTCTTGAGTTCCAGAGAGACTGTAACGATTCTATAAAGGAGGTATTGAACTTTTATATTTCTTTTCAACGCAATTATCTTATTTTGACTTTTGTTGTTTATTTGAACTTTTTCCTAAAAAAAGAATGTTTTTACAGTATTTTCTTGTTGATTCATGTGATGGACGTTTCACCAAACATCGGATCTCCTTAGTTTTACCTTCATTGTCAGAAACCTATATGATAGGGCACAGCAAGCTCAATTCATTTTTTTTTTCTTAAAATTGAATTTTATTTTTATTGATTTCAGCTCGAGTTTAAAGTAAGGAACTTCAAGTATGTTAGGACCCTTGAATTCAGGTACGTATCATTCGTATAATAAGTTAGATGATGATGATGATGATGATGATGATTGATCACCTATACAACTATAATTATCAGTTAATATTATTACATTTTATAATTCTGGGATCAGTTTTACCCAGGATTCAACAGAGATTTAAAAATTGAACTGTATATACCCTCATTTTTTGCCTCTCCATTTCTCTGTCTCCCTCTGTGTGTGTGTGTGTGTCCATATATGGTTTGTGTGTCTCTAATAGTATTCCCTCTGTCTGCCCCATGGTATAGGGAGGCGGGGCTAATGAAACTGTAGTAGTGTACGCCCTTTACCTCAACA
Source organism: Pomacea canaliculata (assembly GCF_003073045.1). NCBI lineage: Eukaryota > Metazoa > Mollusca > Gastropoda > Architaenioglossa > Ampullariidae > Pomacea > Pomacea canaliculata. The sequence continues at coordinate 12,113,671 of NC_037591.1, read as the reverse complement.
CAACTGTTGACAACGCCACCTTGCTGGACGTGGCGGAAGAAGTCCTAAGGATGGAGAGAGATGGTCGTATAATCATTGGCGGCAAGATGTACAACATTACTCACTACACTGGAATCTTTCGGACCTTCAATGCAACTTTCTCAGGAACTGACGGTGAGAGGAAATACTTTGCCACATTTCTAAAGTTGTGTGGACATTGTAGATCAGTATTATCTACCATACTTCTTTTGCTTGTTTTCATGCCGAGGCTTCGATTTCAAATGTGACTATCGTTGCCACAAATATTTCAATGGATTCCTCCCTGTAAACGGTCGTGAATGAAGTGTAGTGGTTAGTGAGGATAGTTCTTCCTGAGGGGACGAAACATCCCCAACTATTTCGAGATGCAAGTCGTTTTTCTCCTCAGCGGCTTGGACAAATTCTTTTAGTTTTGATGATGCTATCAGTTTTCAGCAAATAAAAATACTTCTGCATCCTTCCACCCAAAATCTTAAATGCAAACTCAAGAACAAACCTAAACTATAACCCAACCCAAAACCCTAACCGTAAACCAAATCCAAACCTAATTTATTCTCAAGCTAATGAGCTATGAAATTTATATTAAAAGTCTCTGTCTCTGGTGATGCAGATGTCGACTGGTGCAGTCAACCTTTGCTGAACTCCTGTACCTCAAACAACAGCAGCACCCAGTCAACCAACAGGGTCTGTGTCGATGGTGGACTGCGATACAGGTGTCAGTGCCAACGTGGATTTGAAGACATCGATGGACGGTGTACAGGTAAGATGACCACTAGCTCTGTCGAATTTATTTTCGGTTAGAGGTGGATGGAAATTGTTTATGTTTTGTTTCCTGCAAATGTTTAGATATTACTTTATAGACTACAATTTAATGCAACCATATTTCCAGCTATTTGCTTGTTGTGACGCTGTTGGTGTGGGTCAACTTTCTATTCGATTATTTTGAGCGAATATTTCAAATAATATGTTTGTTGTCACAGTGTTTTAGATTTTTATTGTCTGTGAGAACGAAAAGTGTACAATACACACTACAGACACTAAACGATGGAGGGACAGAAAGACATGCAACACATATCCGTTACAAAAAACAAAACAATTTAAAGTATAAACAGCAGACTAGAGAAAGGCAATGTTTGTCTGTAAAGAGGTTAACTTTTCTAGATAACATTTACAAAAGTAAAAACAATTAATCGTGTTCTTTTATTAACGATGATCTCTCCATGTGTCAGTGCCCTCTGTGTGCCCCAACAACACCTTCGGGACCAACTGCAGTCAGTGTCAGTGCAACGTCACCAACACTGTGTCATGTGACAATGTCACCGGCAACTGTACCTGTGATCAAGGATGGACAGGTGCCACGTGTGACACAGACGTCGATGAGTGTGTCACGGACGCACTCAGCTGCAGTGACCCGCATGACACCTGCTCCAACATGGCGGGTGGATTTACCTGTGTGTGTGATGACGGCTATGAACGGGATTCCGACAACACCTGCAGGGGTGAGTGTGATGACAGGTTACATTTATTAGAGATGTTTCTTGTGCAGGTTTTAACTTCTTCTTATTATTATTATAGCTTGGAGTATTATGAGAACTATTTTGTTGTGAAGAATAACTGTGTAATTTGTAGTGTAATCGATGTGAAATGTGATTTAAAAACGTATGAAGACGTTTGTGGCGTTGTGAAGTTGTGTTGTTAGAGAAATGTTTAGTGTATACATATGTAGAGTAGTTGTTGTCGAGTTATTTAATTTATAGTGTTATGTGAAGTGTGTTGTTTATATAGTATGCAGTTTGTGGTGTTATGTATAATATTTTGACAGATGTGTAGAGATGTACTTGTGTTGTTGTAGAGGTTTGTGTAGTGTGTACGTGTAGCTTGTAGTGTAATGCGCTTTTGTAGAACTGAAGAAAATTCCTGTGCGGATGACACTGCCAGCAAGTGTCAACTTCTCTGCTGAAGAGCTGGACAACAGGTCATCACCTGCATTCCAGGCTGTCAGTGACGTGCTCGTGCCACAGGTGAGTGACGTCAGCAATGTACAGAAGTACGGGATGTACGTGGTTTTCCCGTCTTCGCGCCGTGTACACTTGAAATCTCTTCCCTACACACTTTATACTGAGATGTTGTACCTTACAAATAAAAGACCGCAGAACTGGCAATAACTGTGGATTTGGGGCGCTTTGCCCGTCGTTTTTGAAGTGTTAGAAGGACATTACCGGAAGAGTTTATTTTCGAACCTAACATTCTTAACTAAGGATTGTCTTTTAATCACCCAGACGATGAAAAACTCTTCTTCTTAGCTATGACCGGAAACTAAGTGTTGTCTTATAAGCAGCACAAGGTATGTGGCTTGATAGATGTTTGTAGACATCCGAAAGTTTTCCCTCATATTGTCTGCTCTCTCTACCCCAGGATGTTTTCTAAGCTTGTTGTCTTGGAATGTTGTCTAGTAAGTCCAATAGTTCTTGTCTCTTTATTTCTACTTATCTGACTGTTGATAGTGTGTAGACACATTTCTACACACAGCATTAGAGAAAGTCTTAAGATATAATTAATCTACTTTGCATTTACGGTTCTTCTAGATAATTGTCTCTGTGTTAAAATGACTTTGCAGTTGTGGCTGTCATTGGGCCCCGCAGCAGAGCAGGTTCAATCCATCACCATCACTAAGATAAGGTGAGTTTGAGTTTCGTGCACATGAAGTACAAAGATATTATAGGATAAAAATGTTTTAAGTTGTACCGAGACTGACCGTCTGTAAGTATATTTGATAAGTTTACACTTTGATCATCTGGAAATTCCTCTGTGTTTTTTTTTCAGCTTGGGAAGTATCATAGTCGAGTTTGAAATACTCATGAAGAACCTGACTTATTCAGAAGATGCATCTGTGGTCTACAATGCAGTGTCCAGGTTCTCTGAAGCCACGTATAACATCAGTGGACAGGTGTGCCAGGCCACCAACTTCTCCGTTAATGACACACAGGGTGAGAAACTTCTCTTTGTTCTGCTGGTGGTGAGTATGTTGATTGAGATGATGATTGCCACCTGATCCATTCAAACTATGAAACATTTTCGCTAAATTTAATGTTTGCAAGATCGTCTGTAGATTATGTTCTTATTTATTCTTCTGCAGTTAACAACCCTTGTGATGTGTTCATCGCCTTGAAATACTGCAGCTCAAACGAGTTTTGTCAGGTTTCCAACAGAATCCCCACATGCGTGTAAGTTTGTTTTGCATCTTTAGCGATGAAGAAGACAAACATTGAAATAATGCTTTATTACAAAACAACTTCTTTCTTTAATTATTTCACTATTTATTTTTTATTCTAACTTTCATTTTGATTGTTTACTTATTTTTCATTCTTACTTTCTTTTTTCGTTCATCCTTACTTTCTCTTTCGTTCATCCTTACTTTCTCTTTCATTCGTTCTTAACTTTTTCATTCATTCTTATTTTCTTTCATTCCTACTTGTCATCTTTATTCCTTTCTCGTTTAACAATACCCTAGAAAATTTAATTAAAACAAAACATGATTTACTTTCTTACTTTGTTACCACAACTGACCCACTACAGCCAGTGTCCGTGCAATGCCACCAACACTGCACTGTGTGACCCCGTCACCGGCAACTGCACCTGTAAGGACGGGTGGACAGGTGCTACGTGTGATGAAGACATAGATGAGTGTTTGACATCTCCCTGCAGTGGTCCCTATGCCATATGCATGAATACCTTGGGTACATATACCTGTCTTTGTGTGGACGGCTATTACTTAAATGCTTCAAACCTTTGTCAAGGTAAGAAATTGTGTAATGACGAAACAACACTAAGAGATTGATTTTGTTAAAAAATAAGACATTTTTTCATTCATAACAGTAACCGATGGTAACATGTGTTTTAAAAAGTTACATAGCTGTTACAAAGAAGTCTTCACATGAGGCTGCTGTAAAGGACATCATACGACAGAAAGCGATGATTTTCAAATTAAATCCCTTTTTACATAGAATTTTTTATTCTGATTATCAGGGACCACACATAGTAGGTATGTAAATAGAAGTAATTCACAATCTAAAAGTAATACAGTGAGCAAATACTGCCTAGTTAGTTTGTGAGTTTATGCCCAGTATGTACACCTAAAGGTGGACTTCAGTTCACAGAGCCTGTGTAACGTCACCTACACTGTCATGTCACCGTGTAAATAAAATGTGTGAATGTGTAAACAAGAATAGTGCAAGCCCAAGTGAAAAAAAAGATATTGATTAACATTAGGTATTTACTATTTTTACTAGTGGCTAATTTCACCGATTAAAGTATTTGTTAACACCAGAACTTGACTTCCTTCTTGCAGAATGTACCAACAACACCTACGGGTCTAACTGCAGTAGCAAGTGTCTGTGTGACCTCGCCAACACTGTGTCATGTGATCACGTGACTGGCAACTGTACCTGTGAGACAGGATGGACAGGTGCAACTTGTGACCTGGATGTAGACGAGTGTTTAGCTAATGTATCAATCTGTAACGGTCCTCACGAGGTGTGTAACAACACATTAGGGGGACACGACTGTCTGTGTGTGGACGGCTATCAGAAGAACGGCAACAACACCTGCACAGGTGAGTTACACTCCACCTTTTGTAAACAGAAAAATAATACTGACATGTAGCTGCTGACTGTTCCAGAGACTGATTATTTCGTTACAAACCTCAACAAATTTATTTCTGTTTTATCGTCTGTTTTAACTTTTTATTTCACTGCTTCATTTTAGCTCGTTCTTAATGTACTTGATGTTGTTGTTTTCTTTTGGGAGTGTCGTAAAGTTAAAGTATTGACTACTTAAACTGTTCGGACTCCATACATGACCCTTCTGTTACACAGCATGCACCGCGGGAACCTTCGGGAAAGACTGTTCCTCCCTTTGTACCTGCATCACCCACAACACTGTCAACTGCAGCAACGTTGACGGCGCCTGCACGTGCCAAAGCGGGTGGAATGGAACGAGATGCGAGCAAGACATCGACGAGTGTGCACTCAGTCAACCACCTTCTTGTGTGGCTAACTCTACCTGCTCTAACACCAACGGCAGCTACCTGTGTGTGTGCGACACTGGCTACTTGTCACTGCCAGACGGCAACTGTACAGGTGAGGTCACTGACCGCTGATTCAAGAGAAGCTTTAAACTGTACTTAGTAAATCTTACATACATCGTCTTTATGTGGTTGGCGTTGAATCTTTTTTAAAACTTATTCGTTTTCTTGACTTTAGTTTCTACAAGTAAGTGGCCGTACAATGTTCAGTTAATAACAAAACTGATGCTCTTGTTCTATTTTAAGTTCTATCTGCATGTTCGTGCATTTTTCTTATTTTGTTGTTTGTTTGCACAGCCTGCACTGGGAACACATTTGGTGCTAACTGCAGTAAGCAGTGTAAGTGCAACTTCACCAACACCGTGTCCTGTGACCACGTGACAGGAAGTTGTGACTGTAAAAAAGGATGGGACGGTGTCACGTGTGATGTACCCGACCTGTGTTCTAATGTGACGAGCAACTGTACGGGAGACAAGGAGCGATGTAACAACACTGAGAACGGCCCCGAGTGTGTGTGTGAGGACGGGTATCACTACAACGCTTCCAACGTGTGTGTGGGTAAGTGACATCACACAGGCAACAACCACACATCATCATCATCATCATCATCATCATCATCATCATCATCATCATCATCATCATCATTAGCCAATTCCTTTGGTATCCTATTATTACACTAGTGTCATGTACTGCGATGACTATTTACAGAATGCTTGGAAGGAACTTACGGAGAAAACTGTTCTTTACCTTGCACCTGCATCACCAACAACACTGTCAACTGCAGCAACGTTGACGGCGCCTGCACGTGCCAAAGCGGGTGGACAGGAAGGACCTGTAGCCAAGACGTTGATGAGTGTACACAGAGTCCTCCACCTTCTTGTGTCGCCAACTCCACCTGTTACAACACCAACGGCAGCTACCTGTGTGTCTGCGACCCTGGCTACCAAAGACTTTTGGATGGAACTTGCGCAGGTGTGTTGCTCAAGCAGTTTATAACAAAGCTTGATGAAGTTTTAACTGTGTGTAAAATTTATCAAAATATTAAAAAAAAAACAGAGAAGCTCTTTTAAAATGGTAATTTGACTAGAAAACGTTCAGAAATTATGTTTATTTTATTTTGTTTTAGATTTTTTTCCAAGTATTTCGCTATTTAAAGCTCTTTATCGCTTGACTGTATGGATATTTGTAGCTACCATGAATAAAACAATAAATTCTGATGATATTTAGATAAAGTTATTCACGCGTTATTATTAGTCCTTTACACAGATATGAATTTGCTTCTTGGATGCAAATACAATCAAAATAAATTGTGATGTCAATGAATATTTTGAAAAAATAAATACTTATTGAAACAATATTATCTTATTGTAAACGAGGCTGGATAACATTAATTTTAATTTAAGAAAGAGAGTAAAAACTGTAAAATAACTAAATAGCTATTTTAATGGCACATGTGTCATCGCCAACATATTATCTAACATAAACTCTTGACTTCCTACTTCCTACAGAATGTACCAACAACACCTACGGGTCTAACTGCAGTAGCCAGTGTCTGTGTGACGTCAACAACACTATGTCATGTGACCACGTGACCGCAACTGTACCTGTGAGGAAGGATGGACAGGTGCAAGCTGTGACCTGGATGTAGACGAGTGTTTAGCTAATGTATCAATCTGTAACGGTCCTCACGAGGTGTGTAACAACACATTAGGGGGACACGACTGTCTGTGTGTGGACGGCTATCAGAAGAACGTCACCAACACCTGCACAGGTCAGTTACAATCCACTTGTTTAGTGTATAGAGGAAGATACTTTCATGTGTAGCGACTCCCTGTTGCACAGATTAAATGTTTTGTTACGAAAACCAATAATTTTCTTTGCGGTTTTTAACTTGATTTTACTTCTTTGTTCAGCTTCTTTTTGTTCTTCTGTTATTGTGTTAGAATTAGTGTTGAGCGAAGTATTGACTACTTCAACTGTTTGGTTTTTATAACTGATCCTTGTGTTACACAGCATGCACCGCTGGAACCTTTGGGAATTTTCGTGCATTCTTTTATTTTGTTGTTTGTTCACACAGCCTGCACTGGCAACACATTCGGTGCTAACTGCAGTGAGCATTGTGAGTGCAACATCACCAACACCGTGTCCTGTGACCACGTGACAGGAAGTTGTAACTGTAAGAAAGGATGGGACGGTGTGACGTGTGACGTACGTGACCTGTGTTCTAATGTGACGAGCAACTGTACGGGAGACAAGGAGCGATGTAACAACACTGAGAACGGCCCCGAGTGTGTGTGTGAGGACGGGTATCACTACAACGCTTCCGGCGTGTGTGTGGGTAAGTGACATCATCATCATCCTCATCCTCCTCCTTCTCTTTCTCCTGCTCCTCCTCATCATCATCATCATCATTGCGTGAATTTTCAAACAAAGGCTATGTCAAGGCCGATAGAAGACTCCACGCTATTATTCGAGCTATTTTCTAGACGACACAAAGTGTCGGAAATTTTCTTATATGGACGCAAGCATAACGTACTTTGCATATAGCCGTATAGGTCATAGGTCACACGAACACTTTTCGGCTGTGCTCGGGTATCCCACAATGCAACTGTGATGGCTTCCGGATCTAAACAAATGTCGTCAAAGCTAGTTCTGTGATATTTTCTTTCTAAGACATTAACGTTAATATTAAATGTTTATTGTGCCTGTCAGACGCTCATTTCTTCTCACAATACCACGTGCGAAAGAATAAAAACCACGAGGACATTCTTACACCGTCGTAGCAGCTTAAAAAAATAACTTAGTGAACCGAATTCGGCTGTCGAAAACACCATCAGTCATGTGGTAAGCGAGCTGAAAATAAAGCGAAGTTTTCATTTCTGCTGCGAATCTCGGTAGTAATCAGGACTAGATGCGAACATTTACACATTTGAGTCAACTTGCAATGCTAGTTATTTATGTACTTTGTCAGGAATGTAGGGAATCAGAGCTTTACATCATTTGCACAGATAAAGGTTGGGTGGGGGTTGGATTTTCTTACTCAAACCAAATGTAACAAACAGAATGTGAAGACAATTATGTATAGCATTCCTAACAAACAATGAAAACTGCTATCTAGTCAAGTTTGAAGCCATTCAGTGTCTAGAGAGCACATCATTGTCATCTCCCTTCAAAGGCCAGACAGCTATAGTGCTTTTCCCAGAAATCTTTGACAGAAAATAAGGAATCACCTAGCCACAAAAATCAAACATATTTAATCCATGTGACTACAGAAGTAATTCATAAAATAATCCTAGAATACAGAGGAACAGAACATGAGCAGCTGCTCAAATTCTGGTACACTCAATGATGTATCTCTAGATTTCATGAATAGGTTCTTCTTATTATTCCTACTGGCCCCACTGGAGCATAGGGCAGCAAGAATAGGTTATACTCCCCTATAAGCTTTTGAAATAATTTCTTTATTGAAAGAATTATATGTTGAGGATCATCCCATCACCCTGCAACTGAAGGCTAAGAAAGATGAGAGTGTTTCCTACTAATGCTGCTACTTCAATAGAATCTCACAAAAATTGGAAGCAATATGTGACAGCATCACTAAATGTTAGAAAGCAAAAGACCAAAGATTGCAAACACCATGAAGCTAGTGGACACTGAACTTTTATATAACTAACTAAACCTATAACTGTGTTGCTCAATGTTTGCAAACACCATTGTTTTTATTACTGTGTACTTCTCTGAAGCCTGGTCAGCAGTTGGGTACACAACACAACCATGTTGATTTTTCTAAAAGTGAATAAAATAATTAATTTTATTAGTTATCTTAAAGTTATATGTAGTAACACATTGAAAGATGGTTATATTTTTCATTCAACAGGTAAATTACATGAAAGGCTTAAATCAAAACAAAGTTACTAAGCTTGAACTTTCTGTTCTCGCTTTTTCCGTTCCTTGTTTTTGTTACAGTTTGTTTACTTAAAATCCCTATAACTTTATATTGACATGTGATACAGGCCTAAAATTTGAATGAAGCTTTCTTTATACATATTTAAACATTTAAGTGAGAGCTTTTTAAAAAATAATTAGTGGTTTAGTAGTTACTAAGCTTTCACTTTATTTTCCTTCGCCCTTTCACTTTCTTGTTTTAGCAGACTTGTTTACTTCAAAAGCTTATAACTTTATATTGACATGTGATGCAGGCCTAAAATTTGGTTGAAGTTTTCTTTATCCATATTTACACATTTCTATAAGGACTTTTAACAAGAAATATTTAGTAGTTTAGTAGTTACTAAACTTTCAGTTTTTCTTTCCATGTTTTCTCAGTTTCTTGTTTTGGTTAGAGACTGTTTACTTCAAAAGCTAATAACGTTTTATTGACAAGAGATATAGACCTGCCATTTGGTTGAGCTTTTCCTCATACACATTTACACATTTGTAGGAGAGCTTATAAAGAAATATTTTGTAGTTTGGTAGTTATACCGTTTTAAATCAAAATTTCTTAAAATTTAACACATTGTTTTACAAAAAAAATTCATTAAAAAAAAAAAACCAAGCCGATTTTGCAAACTCCCTCTTATACGATTCTAAATCTATACTTTAGGTAACTATTTCAAAAAGAAAAAGAGCCACAGTTTGAGTAAAGAGTGTTCAAGCATTGTAGAATATTGTAAACCAGGCAGACAAAAATTATATTCAATCTATTTGAGGTGAAAAGTATATAATAATGTCACTGGCTTATTTCATCACTTAAAATATTCGTTAGCATCAGCCCTTGACTTTCTTATTCTTACAGTATGTGCCAACAACACCTATGGGGCTAACTGCAGTAGCCAGTGTCTGTGTGACGTCACCAACACTGTGTCATGTGATCATGTGACTGGCAACTGTACCTGTGAAGAAGGATGGGCAGGTGCAACCTGTGACCAGGATGTAGACGAGTGTTTAGCAAATGTATCAATCTGTAACGGTCCTCACGAGGTGTGTAACAACACATTAGGGGGACACGACTGTCTGTGTGTGGACGGCTATCAGAAGAACGACACCGACACCTGCACAGGTGAGTTACACTCATGTTTGGTGTGTAAAAAAAGATATTTTAATGTGCAGCAATTACTCTTCTACAGATTGCTTTGATTACTACACCAACTTTTTGTGTTTTTTGTTTGTTTTCTTCTTCTGTTTCAATGCTTTTTTAAGTTTTTTTGCTGTTTTTGAAGTGGCATTGGTGGAAGTATTGACTATTTAAACTATTTGGTTTTTCTAACTGACCTTTGTGTTACACAGCTTGCACCGAGGGAACCTATGGGAAAGACTGTTCCTCCAGGTGTACCTGCGTCACCCACAACACTGTCAACTGCAGCAACGTTGACGGCGCCTGCACGTGCCAAAGTGGGTGGAATGGAAGCAGATGCGAGCAAGACATCGACGAGTGTGCACACAGTCAACCACCTTCTTGTGTGGCCAACTCTACCTGCTCTAACACCAACGGCAGCTACCTGTGTGTCTGCGACACTGGCTACTTGTCACTGCCAGACGGCAACTGTACAGGTGAGGTCACTGACCCTAAATTCAGGAGAAAAAAAGTTTTAAACTGTGCACAGAAAATCTTACAGAAAACGTCTTTGGCTATGACTGTTTGTAGAAGGAGTGAGCCTGTCTGTTATAGCTAATATGGTGCATGGTTATTTATTATCGAGTCTCTTAGGGATTTCTGTAAAGAACTCTAAGACAACATTTATTTTAGAAAGGTATTATAAAAATATCTGTTGCTGTTGCTATTGTTGTTGTTATTATTATTGGTTTTGTTATTATTGTTGTTATTAATTGTTCTAAAATACTTAGGTAATAACAGAGTTGCTGTTAGTATTGGATGTGAACAAGTATTTATATTTTCGTTCACTTCTTTATTTGGTTGTTTGTTTGCACAGCCTGCACTGGGAACACATTTGGTGCTAACTGCAGTAAGCAGTGTCGGTGTAACTTGACCAACACCGTGTCCTGTGACCACGTGACAGGAGATTGTGACTGTAAGAAAGGATGGGACGGTGTTGCGTGTGACGTACGTGATCTGTGTTCTAATGTGACGAGCAACTGTACGGGAGACAAGGAGCGATGTAACAACACTGAGAGCGGCCCCGAGTGTGTGTGTGAGGACGGGTATCACTACAACGCTTCCGGCGTGTGTGTGGGTGAGTGACATCACACAGGTAACAACCATGACAATGTTTGAAGAATAAGCGGTACTGTCTGGTGCGTCTGTGTTGCTTTCTTCACTTTCGACATCTCTCTCTCTCGGATGTTTTTTTACACGTTTTGTTTGTATACGTGTTATCGTTTTTAATTACAGAATGTTCAACGGGAACTTACGGAGGAAACTGTTCTTCAACTTGCACCTGCATCACCAACAACACTGTCAACTGCAGTAAGGTTGACGGCGCCTGCACGTGCAGAAGTGGGTGGACAGGAGGCAACTGTAGCGACGACATCAACGAGTGTACAGCACACAGCTCCTCTCCCTGTGTGGCCAACTCCACCTGTCACAACACCAACGGCAGCTACCTGTGTGTCTGCGACACTGGCTACCACACACATGCAGACGGCAATTGCACAGGTGAGGTCACTTTACGTGGGTAGACACTAGGAACAACAAAATGTTCGTAAATGTTCCTGATAAAGACTATAGCAAGATGTTTGTCTTGTACTGACTCACTGGCGGTCTTACTTGTTAACATGCAAAAGGTGTTTTCTCATTTTATCGTTATCTCTCATGGTCAGGATTCTAGCATGTAACAAATATTTAGGAAACGAACACACATAAAATAATGAATCCATGTTTATAAAGTAAAACCTCGACATAATATAGCAATTATTCGTGAACTATTATGGTTGCTGTCGTTAATTTTGCCTCTACCAGAGTGTGTGAACAACACCTACGGCACTAACTGCAGTACTCAGTGTCACTGTAACGTCACCAACACTGTGTCATGTCACCATGTCACTGGCAACTGCACCTGTAAACAAGGATGGAATGGGACCACGTGTGATGATGACCTGGATGAATGTTCATCAAACACACATAACTGTACCAGCTCTCATCAGACGTGTATCAACACTGTGGGTGGCTTTACCTGTGTGTGCACTGACGGTTATCACTACAACGCATCCATGGTGTGCGAGGGTGAGTTACTTTTGCTGCTTCGCTTTTTCTCTTCTCCAACGAAAACTGTAAAAATGAATTTTTTTTAGAAGTCGCAAAGAGTTATTAACATCTAAAATCAAATGATAAGTAGTACATTTCTGAAGAGGAAATCAGAAGCATATAAATGCTCATCGAGTCCATTTCCTATCCAGTTTTCTACCTTAACTCATTTCTCGCTTATCTAGAGTAAGTAAAAAGCCGACTTTCATTTCTTCTCTGTGTGCTTATTAGTCAGTTGTATTTTGTGTCTTTGCTTGGATTTCCCTTACCTGCTTTTGTATCCTGACATTTATAACACGGTGTAAGCGCTGAAACACAAAGCTAAAACATCATCTTTACTATCGTCACTGAATACACCTTATTAATTAGCAAGAGAATCTGATTAGTTCTCAATGAGCTCAGTTCGCCATCGCGTTAGTGTCACGTGATGTGTGTGTTTAACAAACAGCGTGTGCAGCGGAAACGTTCGGGAGAAACTGTTCCTCCTCTTGCACCTGCGTCACCAACAACACTGCCAGCTGCAACAACGTTAACGGCAGCTGCACGTGTAACAGCGGGTGGAATGGAACGAACTGTGAGCAAGACATCAACGAATGTGAACAACATTCTCCACCTTGTGTCGCCAACCTTACCTGTGTTAACACCAATGGCAGCTACCTGTGTGTCTGTAACCCTGGCTATCAGACACTACTAGACGGAAACTGTACAGGTGAGCAAGCTCGATGTCAGTGACGACAAAAAGGGAAAATAAAGACAAGAATAAAGGATAGAATATTTGCAGTGATACAGCATTCTAATTACAACGTGTTCGTGTTTGTATGTGTGTATATATATCTTAATGTATGAATATAAGTTGTTTTTTTATTAAATCAGAAACGTCCGACTGCTATCGACGCACATGTAAATCACCTCTTTTGTTTATCTCTTTCTTCTTACCTGTAAATCTCAGTTATTCTGTCTGTGACAGTCATTCATTTCTCTCTTTCATTGTTTAACTGCCATACCTGAAAGTGAGATCTGCACAAAACCTGGAATATTTTAGTGTATTTTAACAACACGTTTCTAAACCATCTTTGTGGATCATTTGCACAGCCTGCACTGGGCAACACATTTGGTGCTAACTGCAGTAAGCAGTGTCAGTGCAACTTCACCAACACCGTGTCCTGTGACCACGTGACAGGAAGCTGTAACTGTAAGAGAGGATGGGACGGTCTCACGTGTGACATGAAAGATCTGTGTTCTAATGTGACGAGCAACTGTACGGGAGACAAGGAGCGATGTAACAACACTGAGAACGGCCCCGAGTGTGTGTGTGAGGACGGGTATCACTACAACGCTTCCGGCGTGTGTGTGGGTGAGTGACATCACAAACAGGCAACAACCTTTACTGTGTTTGAAGAATAAGCCGGTGCTACTGTCCGGTTCGTCTGTATTGTTTTCTTCACTTTCAACATCTCTCTCTCTCAGATGTATTTTTTCCTACTATTACACCTTTTGTTTGTATACGTGTTTTCGTTTTCAATTACAGAATGTTCAACGGGAACGTACGGAGGAAACTGTTCTTCAACTTGCACCTGCATCACCGAGAACACCGTCAACTGCAGTAAGGTAGATGGAATCTGCACGTGCAGAAGCGGGTGGACAGGAGGCAACTGTAGCGACGACATCAACGAGTGTACAGCTCACAGCTCCTCACCCTGTGTGGCCAACTCCACCTGTTACAACACCAACGGCAGCTACCTGTGTGTCTGCGACACTGGCTACCAAACACATGCAGACGGCAATTGTACAGGTGAGGTCACTTTATATAGTTATATAGTTCGGTGAGTTGGTCTCAGGGGTTCGGAGGAGCCTCCGCCACGGAGGTCAAGACACACCCGCAATTCATGATGAAACTAAACTAAAGGGTTCGGTGAATGTGCATATGAAACTTGTTGGTTTGGTACCTCAAAAAGGGTTAAGAACCACTGAGTTAGAGACTAGGAACAACAAAATGTTTATAAATGTTCCTCATAAAGACTATAGCAAGATGTTTCTCGTATACTGACTCATTGACGGTCTTACTTGTTAACATGTAAAAGCGTGTTTTCTTGTTTTCTTGTTGAGTAATTGTAGTGGTCAGGATTTTAGAATGTAGAAAACATTTAGACAACATTCACACCTAAAATAATGTATCCATGTTTACGAAGTAAAATCTCAACCTCATATAGCAATTAGACGTGAACTATTATGGTTCCTGTCAGTTGATGTTGTCTGTACCAGAGTGTGTGAACAACACCTACGGCACTAACTGCACAAGTCCATGTCAGTGTAACGTCACCAACACTGTGTCATGTCACCATGTCACTGGCAACTGCACCTGTAAACAAGGATGGGAAGGACACACATGTGATACAGACATCGATGAGTGTGTGACACACAACTGCAGTGGTCAGTATGAGATGTGTCACAACATTGCTGGCGGCTACGACTGTGTGTGTGTCACCGGCTATCAGAGGAGTGCATCCAGCATCTGCATCCGTAAGTTGTGTCCATGTTTGATGTACGATCACACACCTGAGTGCGCAGGTTGTCGAGATTGTTTGTGCATCTGCATTTTGTGTCTTCAACGTCTAGTGTAATAACTCACTATGGTAATTATGCCTGATGTATGTGCATACAAATCTATTGATATATACAATGGCGCTTTCCACAGATGACGTCACGATCTAGCCGCGCAAGGGCTTCTGGGAATGCAAAGCGGACAAATATATTCCCCGCATATACTACACTAGCGTTTGCAGCGAGTGCGTTGCTGTGCAGTTTATTGTTCCAAAAAAAAAAAAAAAACAAACAAACAAAACGTGAGCGTGTAAAAAATACAGTTTTAAATTGGAAAAAATGCAAATGGAGGCGGTGGTTTTAACGGAGAAAGATGTACCTGGAGCCTTCCTTGTCGGCGATCTCTCTGAATACCGGCTAACAGAACTGAAACGATGGCTCGAATGCCACGGACAGAGTAAGAATGTGACTTGACGAGAGGCAATTGAAAAAGTTCGTGCGTGTATTGCATTAGGTATAAAAGTTAATCCAGGGGTAGACAACGGTAAATGGTATGAGCTGAAAAGGAGGGGGATCAGTAACCAAACGACACCTAAATGAACCAGTTTTCTTCTCATTTGTCCCATTGGTTTCTCTGGTATTTCCCTTGGAGTCCCAGTATTGAAGGTTGTATTTTGCTGGACCAACAAATGTGTACAAAACGTCAAACTGCTCGGGAAATAGTCCAACTAAAAACTTTGTATTCTTCCTGTCTTTAAAAACAAAACTTGGGTCCATCCTGTTGGTAACTTCAGGTTCACTTCGATCATTTTTCACTGCAGCAGCGTTTCTCATGACCATAGTTTCGATTTTAGCTCCAAGCATGTACTGATCATAAGATGTTTGTGTAGCTTTGTGGTTTGGGCTAGCCGACTTACATTCAGCAGATGCACTCTCAGCCACGGCTTCGCCTGCGTCTTCAAATGTTATGTTGTCACTTTGTTCTGTGGATTCTGGAAATGATGAGTTTTCTTTGCGAAGCTTTTTTCTCCCACGTTCACGTTGATAATGTGCAGTTTGGTCGCCACGTTGCCCTGGAGCCTTCCTGTTACCTCCCTGTCGCTTTTGTGTTTCCTCGTCTGTAAGCGTCGCTAATATTGGTTCGTCACTCTCAGATGTTAGGCCTTTTCCACCAAGAAAATGCAGAGAGCAGATATATGTGTTCCTGGTTATTTTCTCCACATTTTGGAAATCAGATCGCCCACATAAAAACTGCCAGCGCTTTGCTTTCTCAGTCTTTAACTTTGCCTGCTCTCTTTCCCACTGCATGGGTCATTTTGTCGCTGGTCTTACCAGGCTTTGGAAATGGAATAAAAAACGTCCCCTCCGGTAATCGCTCTGGATATCTGGAGTCCGATTTACATAAACCCCAACAACAGTGTTTGGTTCCTCCAGTTTTCAGCATTGTTTCAGAGATTAATAGCAAAAATGTCGCTTTTTGTCAGTCGCCGTAGCGTAGAATACACAGAACAACGTGCAGTGTTTGTACGGAAAGCAGTCCCATGATGCTCTGCTGCGTGACGTCACAATCTATTTTTAGTAACCCGAGAAAGCGCTATTGGAGATATTTGGGGACTTAAATGCTTACAAAGGTTTAAAAGGTAGTCGTTGTTAGTCACCAATATTTTGTCATGTGACCATGCCGAAGTCAAGTACCTGTAAATAAAAGGTATATGAAATAAACATCCTTGACATAAACGTAGATGAGTATTTATTGAACCGACATTAGGCTTTCACCAGTCTTCAAGAAATATGTATCACAAACTCAAGTGGATTTACTTGTCAACGAGGTACACACCATCAACGGTCTGCGAGAAAAAGCTAAATGTTTTTGGAAGGGAGGGGTTACTTTTTTTCTCCGTAGACATCAAGAGTAAACATTTATTTTAGAAATAACAACACCAGTGTAGCATACACAAATGCTACTATTTCATCATCACAACACGAATCAGCTCAAAGGTTATCACTAACCCGAGTCCTTTCATACTGGAATGTTTTCTTTTACCTTAGTTAACAGTCTACTGTTTGTCTGTTGCTTACATGGACAATTTTATATATCCACACAGCGTGTGCTGCGGGAACTTTCGGGAACAATTGCACTTTAAATTGCACCTGCGTCACCAACAACACTGTCAACTGCAGCAACGTTGACGGCAACTGCACGTGCAACATCGGGTGGACAGGAAGAATATGTGAACAAGACATTGATGAGTGTACACAGAGTCCTCCACCTTCTTGTGTCGCCAACTCCACCTGTTCCAACACTAACGGCAGCTACCTGTGTGTCTGCGACACTGGCTACCAAACACTTACAGACGGAAACTGCACAGGTGAGCCTCTTACCTGCTGATTAAAATTAAAATGTGACGACATAGCTAGCCTACCACTCTATCAACTACACCGCATGTTTGATGTAAGCTTCGGAAGGTTTTTATTTGCAAAACTTGCTAATTGATGGTTTTATATATATATATGTCAATAGGTTTCCTCGAATAAACAATAATAATTTCTTATCATGTTTGTATCAGACTTTTGTAAGACTGTCAATTTATCTTTATTTCTAGATCCGTTTCAAGTAGCATATCACACACGTAGGCATAATTGTGTCTCACTGATGTGTTTGTTTATACATGTGTATATAAATATAAGTTTACTAGTTTTATCCTTTTTCTAAATGTTTCTTCCTTTTTCCTCTAATCTCGTCATTAAATTTTATTTTCCAAGTTGCGTGATCGTAGATGTTTATTTGCATAGACAATTGTAACAACTTCAATGGTATTAAATGCTTACAATTCAGCGCATTGAGGATTTCGATTTAAAAAGTGAAAGAAGGGCTTATGGTGTGCTTTATTTTTTGAAGCCTGCACTGGGAACACATTTGGTGCTAACTGCAGTAAGCAGTGCCTGTGCAACTTGACCAACACCGTGTCCTGTGACCACGTGACAGGAAAGTGTAACTGTAAGAGAGGATGGGACGGTGCCACGTGTAACATAAAAGATCAGTGTCCTAATGTGTCGAGCAACTGTACGGGAGACAAGGAGCGATGTAACAACACTGAGAACGGCCCCGAGTGTGTGTGTGAGGACGGGTATCACTACAACGCTTCCGGCGTGTGTGTGGGTGAGTGACATCACACAGGAAACAACCATGACAATGTTTGAAGAATAAGCCGGTGCTACTGTCCGTTGCGTCTGTATTGTTTTCTTCACTTTCAACATCTCTCTCTCTCTCTCAGATGTATTTTTTTCACTATTACACATTTTTTGTATATGTGTTATCCATTTTTATTACAGAATGTTCAACGGGAACTTACGGAGGAAACTGTTCTTCACTTTGTACCTGCATCACCAACAACACTGTCAACTGCAGTAAGGTTGACGGCGCCTGCACGTGCAGAAGTGGGTGGACAGGAGGCAACTGTAGCGACGACATCAATGAGTGTACAGCACACAGCTCCTCACCCTGTGTGGCCAACTCCACCTGTTACAACACCAACGGCAGCTACCTGTGTGTCTGCGACACTGGCTACCAAACACATGCAGACGGCAATTGCACAGGTGAGGTCACTTTATACAGGTAGAGACTAGGAACAAAATGTTTATAAATGTTCCTCATAAAGACTACAGCGAGATGTTTCTCTTGTATTGACTCACTGGCGGTCTTACTTGTTAGCATACAAAAGCGTGTTTTCTTGTTTTATTATTGAGTAATTGTTGTGGTCAGGATTTTAGCATGTAGCAAATATTTAGACAACGTTCACACCTAAAATAATGTATCCATGTTTACGAAGTAAAATTTCAAGATTATTTAGCAATTATCCGTGAACTGTTATGGTTCCTGTCGTTAATTTTGTCTGTACCAGAGTGTGTGAACAACTACTACGGCACTAACTGCAGCAGCCAGTGTCAGTGTGACGTCACCAACACTATGTCGTGTGATCACGTGACTGGCAACTGTACCTGTGAGGAAGGATGGACAGGTGCAAGCTGTGAGCTGGATGTAGACGAGTGTTTAGCTAATGTATCAATTTGTAACGGTCCTCACGAGGTGTGTAACAACACATTAGGGGGACACGACTGTCTGTGTGTGGACGGCTATCAGAAGAACGGCACCAACACCTGCACAGGTGAGTTACACTCCACCTTGTGTAAATTTAAAACAGCTAGTTTCACGCGTGTCTTCTGATTCTCTTACAGATACTGCTTGTCTTGTTACAGACCATAACGGCTTTGTGTTTTATCCCTACTTTTCTTGTTAATTTTTATTAGATAATTTTTTTAATTATTTTTTTTTTGTTTATGGTTTGTCTGTTGTTTTGGGGTTTTTTTTTTAATGGGCACTTTGCAAATACTCACTATTAATGCCTGTTGGTTTTCATGTGTGATCTTTGTGTTACACAGCATGCACCACGGGATCCTTCGGGAAAGACTGTTCCTCTGTTTGCGCCTGCGTCACCCACAACACTGACAACTGCGACAACGTTAACGGCACCTGCAGCTGCAAAAATGGCTGGACTGGAATACACTGTGAGGTAGACATCGACGAGTGTGCCCAAAGTTCACTATGTTTTGCCAATTCCACCTGTTCCAACACCAATGGAAGCTACCTTTGTATCTGCGATCAGGGCTATCAAGCACTTCAAATAGGAAACTGCTCAAGTAAGTTGATTATTTTTACTCATAGACCGTCGTCAGATGAAGTGACACAAAAATGTCAGTGCAATGCCTTTAGCAAACATTTTTGGTTTATTTTGAGTTTAAACAAAACCTACAGCATTAACTGTAGTAGCTAGTGTCAGTTTAATGTCACTAACATTGTGTCATATCACCATATGTCATTGTACCTATGAAGAAGGATGGACAAGACCCACGTGTGATACAGATGTTAATCAATGTTTAGGGTACACCCGTAACTCTGTTGAGACCTACAGAAGTAGAGCGTGGGACTATTAATGTCTAGTGGACTATTACTATTAATCACTCAAACATCTGGCAGAGTATTTGACGGTGGACATGTGGTTTTATTTGCTCCTTAAGATTACTTTGCATCAATGTTTTAAGCTTTAGACTAAATAAGCAGACATTACAGTGTATTTTAAATTTTACGCTAAAGAATGTTTATACACATTATGGATGTTGGATAGGACATAGTGCCTTTCTTTCTAGTTTTATTTTTACTCTATCCGTGGATGGACTTGCATTGATTTCTGCATACTGTTCTCGTCTTTTGAATGGTTGAATGGCTAAACAAAGCTTCGCACACTTCCGGTTGTGATTGTGCGTTTAATATTCATTAAAATTGTAGTCATAAATAAAATTTTGATGTCAACAGAAAGTTTTTGTGAACGGTTAAACGATTATTAGTAGAAGTAACTGCATTTGTCTGTATACGTCCAGAAAGTATGAACAACACTTTCGGCTTGAAGTGTCGCTGATGTCAGTCTGGTAGAATAAGGATTGAAGTAAATAGATACTTATTTGACTAATTCATCTTTTCTTCGTTTATTATATGACCAAATTTACATGCCGATATTGTACATTATGTAGAATGTACCGGAAACACCTACGGCTTCAACTGCAGTAGTCAGTGTCAGTGTAACGTCACCAACACTGTGTCATGTGACCATGTGACTGGCAACTGTACCTGTAAACAAGGATGGACAGGACAACATGTACAGTTGATATCGATGAATGTTCAACAAACTCCTCCACCTGTAGTGGACAGCAGGAAGTATGTACGAACACTCTCGGGGGATATGTCTGTGGGTGTGCGGACGGTTATCAGAAAAACGCCTCCAACCTCTGCGACGGTGAGTTGCAAAGTAAAAACAAAACATTGCATGAACACATAACTAACTAACGGGTATTTTATTTCATTTTTGTAACGAGAGGAAAACTACTGTGATCTGCTTAGTTCCTGGATATATAGCTGTCTGATTTTTTAAAGTGTTTTCAAGACTACCTCTGTCATTATAAAACCATAATTTTTTTTTAGGAGAAGGGATATTTTGTGATTTCTTGGGAGTGAACTACAGTTTTTGTGACTAAAATTATAATTCTTGCTCCGTGATCCCTTTTATCTCCACACAGTGTGTGCTACGAGATTCTTCGGGAAAGACTGTTCTTCCATTTGCACCTGCGTCACCCAGAACACCGTCAACTGCAGCAACGTGGATGGCGCCTGTGCTTGTAAAAGCGGGTGGAGAGGAAAGAACTGTAGTGAAGACGTGGACGAGTGTACACAGACTCCTTCACTTTGTGTGGCTAACTCCACCTGTTCCAACTCACCTGGCAGCTACCGTTGTGTCTGTAACCCTGGATACAAAACACTGTCAGACGGAAGCTGCACAGGTAAACCCGCTAATACTGCTTTGAGACTATCTTATCATGATTGTAAACTCTTTGTATATGCACGACAGAGAAAGCATCTAGTCCACTTATGAATATTATTCCATCAAATCATATGTCATTGACGGATTCCTTGTAAGAATATTCACTTTATGTATTTAAGACAGTAATTAAGATGTATTAGAGACATGAGTTAATAGCCTGCAAAAACAATTATAAAATCCTTTTGTAAATGTTTTCTTAGTGACTCTTTTACTTTGGTAGCCCATGACTACAAAAGCAGGTACAATATTACAATTGATTAACGAAGTCATGACAGTTTATGTCAATAACTTTGTTTCTTCCAAAATCTTTAAACTTCATCCCATAAAAGAACATCGCCTCGGTTTCTCTCCTCTAGAATGTACATCTTACACCTACGGCACTAACTGCAGTAGTCAGTGTCAGTGTAATGCCACCAACACTGTGTCATGTCATCATGTCACTGGCAACTGTACCTGTAAACAAGGATGGTCAGGAACCACATGTAATACAGACATCGATGAATGCGCCTCATTAAACACACATAACTGCACCAGGCAGCAGGAAACGTGTACAAACACTTTGGGTGGATACCGCTGCACGTGTAATAACGGCTACCAGTATAATGCATCCATGATTTGTACAGGTAAGGTAGTTGTTTGTGGTTTTAGAAAATGCTGCCATTGTAATCTATGTTTGTTTTTAGAAAATAACCCACTAGCCTGAAATAAACTAAAATACACTACTGTTGCACGAATACAATAAATATTGTACTCGAACTCTGTTTTACCAACTATAGCCCTGTCCCTCGGTGTATATAAAATGCAAATATTCTCAGACTATTGTATCGTGAAATTACACAGCAGATTATTATTAGTCTACACATCATTTACCATTACTATATATACATATCATCATCATCATCATCATCATCATCATAGTTTTTCTGACTTTTATCTGCCGGATGAAGATGTTACAATTTGTGACAAGTGACCCTTGTATTCCCAGCCTGTTCCATGTATTTCTTCGGGAAAAATTGTTCTTCGGCCTGCACTGCAACACCCAGAACTCTGTGAACTGCAGCAACGTTGACGGCACGTGCACGTGCAAGAGCGGGTGGACAGGAGTCAACTGTACCCAAGACGTCAACGAGTGCACACAGAGTCCTTCACCTTGTGTCGCCAACTCCACCTGTTCCAACACCAACGGCAGCTACCTGTGTGTCTGCAACACTGGCTACAGAACACTGTCAGATGGGAGATGCACAGGTGAGATCAGTAACTATGATTTTAGGTAGGTGAAATTCAAACCAATTTCAACACCTGTGAATATATGACATGAAAAAAGCGTTCGATTGCATTAACTTTATTCTCCTAAGATGTGCTGGTGCTGACAGGTTAAGAAAAGGTCCATGTGTTTACTTTATAGAACAGTAACAAGTTTTTTCTTGAGGTAAATGTAGACGTTTTAAAAATTCCCCAACACCTTTTCTTCCCTTGATGGTTTGACCTGGTTGCATTTTTTGTAAAAGCATAAGTTTATACAACAATCATATGGCTTTGTTCCTCTACTGGGAAAGACGTGTAGTAATATTGGTAAACAATAGTGTCAGTATAATTTTAGTAACGCAATTGAGAAAAGATTGTGATGTTGATCTTGCAAATGTGTGTGAACTACTTCTCGTTGGGTTTGTTACAGTTTGTACCAACAACACCTACGGCACTAACTGCAGCATCCAGTGTCTGTGTAACCTCACCAACACTGTGTCATGTGACCCTGTCACAGGCACCTGTCGATGTAAGTCAGGGTGGACAGGTCCTACTTGTGGCGTAGATGCAGACGAGTGTTCAGCAAGCATCTCTCCCTGTACAGGTGCCAACGAGGTCTGTCAAAACACGGATGGCGGCTACACCTGTCTGTGCAAGGCGGGCTACTTCAGGGATGCCGCTAGTACATGCAGCGGTATGGACTTTTCTATGTTTGATTTCTGTCTTTGCGAATTTCGTTCTTTGGGAAAATCTTTGACATGGAGAACAATGAACGAAAAGAACAGATTATCTTCATGCCTCATGAAGGAAACATTCTGATGTTGCAGAAATTCCCGGAGATCGTCGAGTGTACCTGACCACACCTGTGGGCACCAGCTACCCCATCGTCTACACCAATGCGGCCAGTGCCTTTCAGAACAGTTGTGACACGGCTGTAAGTATTATTAAGTATTATTAAAGCCCTACTACAGTGCAAAACTGTTGTCTAGCTAAGTCCTCACAGAAACTAAGATTGTACATGGACACGTGGATGATGTGAAGGCCAAACCTGTGTGAGACATCAGACTGTGTGTTAATTAGCATGTATGTGGACAGTCCAAGACTTTAACCTTTTCTAGGTATGGTGATGTATGTACATCTGTATCGTGATAAAATGGGAGGGGCAGGTGAGGGTCATTCACACACATTTCCGGAAGCAGTATTTTGTACTGAGCTCAGTTCATTGAAAATGCTCCGCGCCAGACTATATTTTTTAACATATTGTTTACTAAGGGATTCAATGAATTGGAACATATGCATATTTCTTTTCACATTAACTCCAAAAAGTGAAAGTTATAAGAATAATATGTTTTCAGATTAGAGCTTATCTCCTTTATCGAACAGTTCATGGGAACTTGAGCATTAAATTTATAACACTAAACTGTTTGTTTTTCCACTTAATCGTTTCTTATATTCTTGGAATGTGTCAACACCAATTTTTAAATCTGATTTTGCTGTTGATGTGTTTTTACATGGGAACTTTTTCAGTTCACTAACGTGTTCAAGAACGTGCAAAACTTCAATTTTCTCAAGACACTAGAGTTGAGGTAAGTATCGTTGAAAGAAACTTTACAGAACTGGTTCAGCACTCGTTCCCTCTCTCAAAGAGAAATCCTCTTGCGGTACTTTTATCATTTGGTGCCACTACATGATTGTCCTTGCTTTGCGTTTCAGCTATCTTCTCTAAAGGCTTTTGTGTTTTCTTTTGCTGTTATTTGTCTTGTGTGTGTGTGTGTGAGAGAGAGAGAAAGAAGGAAAGAGAGGTTGTGGCGATAATGATAATGATGAATTTTAAATTGTATCAGGTTCTAAGTAGATGGTACTCACAAGCAAAAGAATTCAGTCTATAAATAATGTGTTACTTTATCGATATGTCTTTGGTGCCTGATGACACGTGTCTGTGTTATTGCTTTGTTCAGAAGCGGCAGCAGCGGGCAGACGGTGGTTGTGTACGTCATCTACTTCACCACCACCGTCACCAACTCCACGCTGAAGGGTGTGGCACTCACGGTGCTGGGTATGGAACGAGCGGGGTACCTGGCTATTGGCACCTCAACATATCAGATAGCTCTGTACACTGGCATTTTCCTGTCATTCAGTCGTACTTCCAACAGCGCTGATGGTAAGAAAAGTAAATTGTGTGTGTGTGTAGGTGTGTGTGTGTAAGAGTGTGTGTTTGTGTGCGATTGCGTCTATGTGTGTGTGTGTGAAAGAGAAAGTGAGAGACTGGGAATATTTAAATGAAGGTCAGAACTTTATAGACTGTCAGTCATTTCAAGATTTTATGCTGCCTTAATGTTGTGAAGCTTTTACAATGAATTTTTGTTTGTCGCTGATCCCAAATACCGATATTATATAAAATGTTCATCAGGGGGAGACTATTTAGGCCAACACCTATCTCAAAGTGCTCTTATCTTTAATCTATGTTTACATAACGTGGATTTATAAAATTATTTTTTCAAAAACCCTACAATTTCTGTGTAATATTAGGATTTATTCGCTGGTGGCGCCTGAAGACGTCTTAAAGGAAGAAGAAAGTTGATGATAGGAAAACAAGTTTTAATCTATCAACCTAAGAATTATATTTTTACAAAAAGAGATGAAAGATAGTAGTGAACTGCGCAATATCGTCAGCACTGTACGAGAGGCGGGTTACGAACTGAGCCAAGCTTTGTTTCGATTACTTTGACTATTTTCTACAATGGTATCCTAACATCAGGACAAACGTTAATTCTTTACTGCAAGTTCCATTGAAAGGTTTGATAAACCATGATTGTTTGTCTGAGTTCAGACTTCAACTGGTGCTGTGATGTGTCCCTCTACTCGTGTACTGGTGAGACAGCAAGATGTGTTGATGGAGGACTTCGCTACACCTGCAACTGCAAGCTCGGATCTGTGAGCTTTAACGGACAGTGTATAGGTAAGTCAACTTTAACATTTGTTTCTTATTCCCCCATCTTTGCTGAGTTATTGCTCATCTGAAGTAAATGTCTTTTTTTTTTTTACAGAAATTGGTAATTTTCTTCTTTGCTTTCATATTCACGGGCTTTGTTTCGTGTAACCGCACTTTTTTCTCTGAAGATGTCAGGGTTTGTGTCCTTTCTAGCTTTTGTTTCACGTCACCAAAAATAGTGATTCGAAACTTGTTGAATTTTTTTCAGATGAAAAGGAGATCCAGTATGGTGAGTTATCCCAGTTCTCTGTTACATATATGTTGGTGAAATAAATTCCTCGTGTGTTAATATTTGGGAAACATCTATCGTATACATAAGTCACGAAGATGACATGAAAATCATCATGTAGCGTGCAGTGTGCAAAGGCGTTGACGCATGGAAGGAAGAAGCGAGGGATGGTGGAATAAAAGAGGAAGAAAATCAGATGGATGTATACATGTTAACATGCGGTCTATGTTGTAGACATGTATCCCTACGGCTCTTCAAACGGAGACACGCTGCTTCAGGAGGGAGACGACGAGACTTTTAGAATCGAGGTTCCCTCCGGCATTCCATACGTGGACAGGGCCTACTACTCATTCTATGTAAGTAGCTAACATTTCTGCACTGCCTGCCATTTCCTTCAAATCAGTCCTGACTTACGGGCATTTAGATTTTCCATCCGGAGAGTTTTGCAGGACGCATTAATTCTCAAGAAATTTTATTTGAAGCTTTGAGTTATGGATAGTAACTGACGAGGATAATGAACTAAGGTGCCAATCAAGACACAAATGTCTCACACTGTAGTCAGTTGTGTAGTGTTAAGGGTTGTAACTCTTTTGATGGTTGTCGAGCCCACTGGTGATGTAGGAATCGTGCAAACAGAAATGTGTTCTCCACAGTTCTCGTTGCCGCGGTCTTGCCAAAGGAGTCCGATGCAGTGTCTCGTAAACATCGGGCACTGACTACGTGTTTCTATGTTACTTTTTATTGTTACCTGCCTTTTTCTGCCGGTATCTTTCCCATCTTGATGATGCACACTGCAAGATGCTGATGGCTTTTGATGCCGTTTGTCCAGCTTGGAATCAACGGCCTCGTCACTTTTGAGGACAGAGAAAGCGGACTGAGCGCGCAACTGTCCAGCAACATCAGGATGTTCAGCGCCTACCAGGCGGACATCATCACACGGAATGGCAACGGCTGTAAGTCGGGCACCTGTCTTCGAATTTACCAAAAACAGCGAAAGCCACTGAACTGATTCAAACAGAGGATGAGAGATTGGGGAGAATGCATAGGAATAGACTTCTCCTTACCTCGTTAGATTATCTTAAGAGATGTATAACTACAAATTTACTTTCATTTGTTATGCTTTTACTGTATCAACATTGTTTTCATCTGCCAAAAAAGAAATGACGATTTTTAAGAGAAATATGTGAAGGGGAGTTAGGGCTATGAGAGCCTGGGGGGGTCGAGTGAAGGTTTGAAGTCTCGTGCAGTGACTGTGACTAGAAAGTTCCTCCTGTTGACTAAGCAGAGAGTCACTCGATTTACCAGGTAAGACAAATGACGGCGAATCGATGGGAATCGAACACTGCTTTTTACATGCCTGCGATACGGCGAAGAACGTAGTTCACTGGGTCTACAAACCCTGGGTTCTAGGACCTTTTTCTTCATAAAAAGGCCGCTACACATGCTTCAAATTTTTAAATAAAAAGCAAAAAAAAAAAAAAAAAAATTAAATACCATTAACTTACTTCGTGCCTTCACTGAAATATCGTCGCAGTCCAAGCCATACAGGAAAGTCGTATTACAAAGAAAACACTTATTGCTAGAAGAGAGTTGCTGAAAATGATGCTGGTGCTGAATTCTGTAACATTAACGAGTACCTACCTCAATGATTCAATGATATTTGAAGATGATGCAGATTACTTTTTTTCTGGATTTTTCTGTCAGATATCTGGTACCAAATCTATTCACGCCGGCAGCAGCAACGAACTGTCTTTGACAAAGCCGAGCGAGAGGTCACGGAGTTTCTGGACGTCAGCAAGTTCAAGGCCAAGCTGGTCATCGTGATCACGTGGGACAGAGTGTCTCATTATTCTAACCAATACACTCCCGTGAGCGCTTTTCCTTTTAGCTGCAACAACATAAATTATCCGCTTATCACTTGTGTTTTCCGAGCATGTGCGTGTTAATATTTATTACCTGTGTTACATGTTGTATGTGTGATACCCACATGGGTATCTCCGCTTGATCTATTGTTATATTAAGTGTTATGCTATATTATGTTATGTGCATGAGAGTATCTCTGGGCTTGATCTGTTCTCCAACTACTTGTTTCTTTCTCGTGTTGACAGAATAATCGAGTGACATTCCAGACAATTTTCGTATCTGACGGCGAGATGACCTATGCACTGGTGTACTACAAGAACGACTCCATGTCGTGGGATCCTAGAGTGACCACAAGAGTTGTCATGGGATACTCCGATGGCAAAGGCCGTGCCAACTCCGTGAAACAGTCTCCTTATTCCTACACCACAATGGCCATCTCTGGTATAGGAACACTCAAGGGCAATACAAGTAAGCTGTATTGTATACGTGTTGTAATTAAATAATTGTTATTTATTTATCCCTTTTTTATTTTTTGAAATAAGAGATATTTGTTTTACTAGGAGCCAGACTAGCGCTCCTTATTTCAAGAAAGATCTGAATTTTTGGAGAAACTTTTCTAGTCACGAAGGTTTCCAGTTCTAAAAATAACGAAGAAAATTTAGCAGTTTAAAAAAAAAGGTTATGCTTATCCTATCCAAAATAACAGATTATAAAAGCTGTTTAATTCTGACATTTTATAATCACTTTGCTGATGAATTTGTTTAGGGGTGTTACAGATTTACACATTGGTCTTAAGGTATAAAAACGATTGTCTTTAGAATAGAAGTATCTGAATCCAACATAAACCTTGTAGTGAGTTACAGGAGGTGTAGACTTATTGTCATTGTAGTCTGAGGACAAGTGGCCAATGTAACCTGAATGTGGGCGGTCGCTTGATTATTCACACAGGTAACATTGTGTCGACAGTCACGGTCCTCAAGCAGAAGTTAACAGTTGCTTTGCAGGATAAGCCAAGAACACGACATTCCTAAAAAAAACTGTGATTTCTCGTGGATTTCAGAAAGGAGAGGGATGTGGGCGTACAAGGTGGGAGAGAAGTACAGCCCTGACCAGATCTGCAATGACTGGTACCAGACAAACTACTTTGACAGATTTTGGTACATGTCTCTCGATAACTGGATACCCAGGTGTCCGTGTAGCATCAACCAGCTTGGATGGTCATGGTCGTACAACAGATATATTCCGGAACTGAACGCCGACTGCTACACTCTAGGCTATTCCACTGGCTGGAGATACCGTCCTTACGGACGAGTGAGTCATCCTTTGACCCTGTCACTGTCTTATCTCACGGTTTAACGGTTTATAGGCTACACAAGTGCTTAGGCCCAATGTAAGATTTCTCAAAGAGTCAACGAATAACCCCGCCCTGCGCCCTCCCCTCGCCCTTGTCGAGATGTGTTCCCCCAAAACATCAGCAGAATTAAAGGCACTGGTATCAGAATAGTATTTATATTTTTACATTTTCAAACCTGTCGATAGTAGAGACCATGTGTTAATTAAATTAAATAAAATTTATTTGAATCCCATTTTTTCCTCTGCTAGGAGTGCTGCTACTCTCTGAGAGGGTGGCAGTGGACGTGGCAGTGGACGTGGCAGTGGACGTGGGTACAGGGCATGCCCTATGCAGGCAGCATCTTAGCCTACAACCCCATCTACTCCTGGAACGTGCAGCTCAACAAGCAGAATGACCGCGACCCCCACGACGTCTGCTGCGGCCCCTCCTCCACCATCAGCAGCTGCATGAAGTACTATGAACTAAGGCCCATAGGCTGGTGCATGCCTTCTTCAACTTTCTCCAGAGGTCAGATTGTCCTAGCTTCTTTTCTTTCGGTACTAATAATGTCAACAGTACAAACAAGAGAATTTAGAGCGTTGTTCACCAACCGGTCAGGTTAACAACACATTACCAAACTGAACAAAATGTGTTATGCTTAACCCACTCCCAGAATCACATGACAACTGTGAAAGGGAAAAAAATCATTGTAGACAAGACCTACACAGGAACAATAAGTACACAGTGTAACTGAGTTGTCCTTTGCATAGTCAGATGAGGGGCAGGGGCGGCGAGCACTTCGTTTTTCGGAAAACAAATACAATATCACCCGAAATCTCTGTACACAGGCTGGTCCTGGGGTGACCCCATATACTCACCCTGGATGGCAAGGAGTACACATTTAACGGATGGGGGGAGTACCACATGCTGAAGATTCAAACAGAAAATATGACCTTCAACCTCCAGTGTCGGACAGACCGAGTGCTGACAGAAAATGGCACCCAGACCGACGCCACCATCTTCTCTGCCTTCGCCATGGCGGAAAATGGCGTCCGTGTGTTTGTTCAGCTCGATCCAAACGACAATCAGTGTAAGACTCAATCCACTTTAATGTCAAACACATTATCAAACTTATGAAGCTTGACTAGTTATTATGTCAACAGATTATTCAGCGTTTCAGAATTTTTAGTGTATTGAGTGTTTTTCATAAATTTCAGCTTTTTGTTGAGAGCAGTTGATTAATCAGTGAAGACGTTTTTAAATGATCAATAACCTGAGCTGCAAGTGGATGTAAAATAGGACATGCATGTGCTCCCACGAGGTTGTTATTTAATTTTAGGGGGAAAATGTATGTTCTGTTTACTGCTCATATTACAGAGCTGTTTCGTAGTTTGACATTTATAGTCTTTATCACACGAGCATACAGCACGCGATAACTGTACATAAGTCACAGTCAGAGTCCATTGTCGTTGTCATCTTTCTTCTCACCCACACACCCACGCTGTGGATTCCTTGTGTTCAGCCAAGCGTGAATTCTTTTCCTCAGCCCTCGTCATCTACGCCAACGGAACGGACCAAAGCCGGGGTTTCCGAGAACAAGCGAACTTCACCATGCAGACAACAGCTTTTGCTCTGAGAAAGACAAACTCAAGTCTGGCTATTTCGTTCGGTGACTCTGGTACGATTTTTTTTTTAAATTTGCGAAAGACGTTTTTCAAGTTGCAAAGAAAATGTCTATTCTATTTACTAGGGAAAAATTGAAATCATTGACTGTAATAAATCATTGAGAGATGATAATAGTTTTTTTTTTTTTTGTTATTCTATTTTTATAACATTTCAGGTATTGGAATAACCATAACACCGACTATTAAGGCCTTGGACATCTCAATGGACATGCCTGTGACATTCCGAAACCAGACCAAAGGGCTGCTGGGAAATTATAACAACGACCCGACAGATGACTTCATCGTGCCGAATGGAACAGTGCTGCCAAGCAACATTACTGATCGCCAGAAATTCGAACATTTTGGGATTCACTGTAAGCTGTATATCTTATCTTTCCATTTCTTACTCTGAGTTTAATGTCAATGTCGTTACGAGCTACATCTCTAATTTGTTTGCGGCCAAACCCCCATGAGTGAAAGATGAGAGGTTTAGATAAAACCAGATCACATCGGCAATACTCATCTTACATCACTGAACCAACACATTTGTGGCTAAAATACAGAATGGTATCAATAGGATCGAGGTCCTGGACTTTGTGGGAAAGAGAAGTGAGTGAAGATAAAATAACATACCTTCTGGTCTCTGGGGAGGTGCCCTACCCTAAGTGGGTACTGTCCACCCAGAAGCTGCTCCTCTGGACTGAAGACCTGGTTTCTCAGGAGACGTAAAGACAGCAAATGGAAAGGGTTTGGCCTAGTCTTCCTCATAGAAACAGGGAACCATATTAAGGTTATGGGACCTTGTCGTGGTTTATCTAATACACGCTGTGGACTAGCAAATCAGTTTTAACTACACTAATATTGTATCTATGCTTACAGGGAGCATTTCACCTAGTGAATCCCTGTTTATGTACGACAATCGCCTCGGTCCTGCCAACTACAGCCACCCGGAGTTCAAGCCAATCTTCCTGGACGAGGTGGTGAACAACTGAACGCATCGTACAAAGCGTGTGGTGGCGCTGACAAGCTGGCCTGCGTCTACGACTACCTTGTGACCGGAAACAAACAGGTGGCCGAGGCCAGTAAACAAGTCCAGTCAACAGCTTCGGAAACCAACACGGCCAACAGTGAGTGTTTGTCATCGAGACAGATCGTTCTTTAAAGAAAACAATTAGACAGTACCTTGTACTGTAGCTTGACTAAAATAAAGTGAACATTTTAGGTGCCTCTTTAATTCCAGCAGAAATTCACGAAGAACACTCGTCTTAATGTCAGTATTGACCGTATCTGAAAAAAAGAATAAACTAAATGCCTCGATGTGCCAGAAAACAATTAATTCTACAGAATGACTGTCTATGGCTGCAAGTAATTGAGCAACGCTGTATTGTGTGATATTATTTTTTGCATTTTTATTACTTTAACTATTACTCATGATACTATTTGAGGGATCGTGGTGACCTCTGACAGTTCAAAACTTTGAACATTGATAAGGGTTAAAACTGATAAACGCTAATCCATCTTCAAATAATGAAGAGTTATAATCTCTAAATATAAATTATATAAAGCATGGAAATAAAATTTATTATTTTTATCAGTTATAAACATTATTATTTTTTGCTTGAACACAGCCAAGACATGTTAGTAGTCTATTCTCATTAACGTTTCGTATTGTCCTTTAGTCGCTTATTCAATAAGTGTCTGAAAAAATGAATTATTTCAACTGCTTTCTGAAAGTAAATAACTTTTCAAAAACACGTCTTTAAACATGCTCGATAATAGTATATTTAAAGTGTTTTAAAAAGTATCTGGTATTTACCGGTCCCGATTCAGGAATTTCCTGGTGGCCACACATTTATGACATCAATGACATCAGTTCTGATACCATCATGATCAGAAAAAGGAAAATCAATAACATCTACACAACATCTATCACAACAGTTTCTTTTTTCCAGTCACTGTATATCGCCTCAGTAGTGATAATTTAAAATGTTGGTATTTGCAGAAAACACGGTTCCTGAGCTGAACAGCACGGGTACCGTTAACGCCACGTCCACCGTCCTCGTCACCTTCCAGCTGATTGGGGAAGACAAAGACAGTGACGCCATCACGTACCACTTAGCAGAAGGCTCCAGAGGCAACGTGAGCATCAACAGTACGTCGGGGACGGTGACGTACACCCCAAACATCGACCATCCGGCCAGTCTCAGGTATGTACTCTGGGATTATTCACCTTTGCTGTTCCTCGTTGTGATTCAGTCTTGGAGTTCGTTACACTTTTGCTTCTTCGTTTTAAGTGTTTGTCTTTCATTTCTTTCTTTTTTTTTTTTCCTTTTTCTTCTCTTTTTATCTTCTTCCTCTTATTAAAAAAATGAAACAGGAAAGTAGAAGTATTCCTATTTTATAAAGTACAGTTTGTAGTCACATAAATTCCGCGTGAATTTGTTCCAGTTTTTACGTTGTGGACAGCAAGAACGCTGCATCACCTGTCGTGGTGGTCCCGGTGGCCTACTGTACCGGGTGTTCAGATAACGGTGTCTGTGACTACAACAATCTCAGAAACGGCAGCATCCAGACTTTCCAGATCGCCAGCTGTGTGTGTCACGTGGCCTGGACTGGGGGAGGAGTGTGATCAGAACCGTGATGCTTGTCTTGAGAACCCGTGTGTTTTCGGTCAGAACTGCACGGATCTCACGCCAGAACAACAAGGTGACAGCCGATAGGCTACAACTGCAGCCACTGCCCCCGGGGATATGAGGTGAACACTACAACAAACAAGTGCCAAGATATTGACGAGTGCTTCATGACCAACATGTGTGGTCAGATCTGTAACAATATAGAAGGCAGCTACCTGTGTTCCTGCCACCCGGGGTACAGGCTTGGTGTGGACAGAGTGTCTTGCCTGGACATCAACGAATGCGCGGAGAAGACAGACGGGTGCACGCAAATCTGCACCAACTACCCCGGAGGTTTCAACTGCAGCTGTTATCCAGGATACGGCTACCAGGAGCTGAACAAAACTTGTGTTCAAGACACTCACACAGCTGCAACATGCTCCAGCTTTAACTGCACCCAAGGATGTCAAATGGTGAACGAAAATCCGGAGTGTTTTTGCTCGCAGGGCTACGTCCTGTCTGGCGACAACAAAACGTGCGATGACATGGATGAGTGTACACAGGGTGTGTGTTCTCAGGAGTGCAATAATACTGTTGGCAGTTTCACCTGCACGTGTTATGTTGGCTACCAACTGGACTCGGACAAAACCACCTGTAATGAGTGTCCTGACATGTACTATGGACTGGGCTGCAGCCACGTGTGCGACTGTAACGGCCGACAAACGGGATGTGACAATGTCAAAGGCTGCATTTGCGACATCGGGTGGACGGGGTCCTTCTGCGAAGAGGACAGGAACGAGTGTGTGGAAAATGCCAACATCTGCAACAATTCTAGAGAGGTCTGCGTCAACACTAACGGCTCTTACAGGTGTGACTGCCAGTCCGGCTACACCAGAGGGTCAGACCAGTTGTGTATAGGTATGTGACATTACATCTGTTGTCACGAGCTTATTTCAAATGTTGCGGAGTAGCTTTTGCGGCTGAAAACATACAACAGACTTTAGGGGCCAAAATTCCCCTTTGTTTAAATTTCAGTCTTTTTCCCGTAACCAAATTGTTAATGCTAAGGATTTTTCTTATAACGGTATCATTTCTTCAATTCTTACCTTTGCTTTGAATCCGATGTTAACGATTGTAGATCGAAAATTTGCTACGACTCATCTACGGGATCGTGTTTTATTATTTCAGACATTAACGAGTGTGATCCATTGTTGGGATTAAGTACCTGTAACACCTTAGAAGACTGTTCAACACAAACGGCTCTTACTACTGTACTTGCAAGAGTGGATACCAGAAGGAAAATGAGAATTCGAACTGCACAGGTATGGACTAAGACCAGGCTAGCCTAGTGTGCACAGAGAAACTTGTCTGATTTTCTTTCACAGTCACAAAATAGTGAACTCGTTATAAACACTCGGTCATACCTGCATAAACCGACAGCTCATTTTCACACCCTCACACCTGTATAAACACATTGGCAACACCTGCATGCATCTCTCCTATACACAAACACCCATGTTACGTAATTGCGCATGCGTACACAATCAAACACGTGCACAAACATATACACACACATACTAAATGTATCCTCAGTGGGGTGGAGAAAAACAACAGCGTACCTAGACGAGATCTGAACCCTAGACGTTCATTCCTTACTGTATTGGTGACAGAGTTAAAGAAACCAGTGAAGTTAATAATTAGAATTGTTCAAACATCAATTAATAATTGAAGAGAAGGAAACATGAAATATGCCGTTGATTTCAGATATCGACGAGTGCGGTAGCTCGGATTTGTGTGATCAGGAATGTGTGAACACACCTGGTGGCTACAACTGTAGATGTCACTACGGCTACAGACTGGCCGTGGACCGTGTGAACTGTGTACAAGGTGAGTCACCTCCCAGGTGCCGTGGTCAGGAATTCAAATGCGCATGCGTACCCCTGAGTTTGTTCATTGTAAAGCCATGGTATGCTTTCTGTAGCTGCGGAGCATGCTCATGATGGGGTACCTCTAGATTTTCAGTTGACCTCTTAGTTACAGGACCATCCAAACATTGCCGTTGGCTATACTTGTTGATGAGGCGACATGTACTTTATATCTACGACATCAATAAAGCAAAGCTGCTGGGAGACCTGGTAATTCTGGTCACTTTCCAGTTTTATGTTTTGACTATATTATGGGTTTTAGACGATTCCTTGCACACCTGGTTTAAAACTCAACGGCGAAAAGAAAAAGCGAATAATTGCCGTTAGGATACTTAGGTTTGACTACATCGTTGTTATTATCTGTCATGGAAGATGTTTTGTATTCAGTGGAAAACCTGTGTAAGGATGAGGAGGGCCTCATCTGTGAGCACGGCTGCACGATGACGGACACTAACCGGGCCATGTGCTTCTGTCGGAGCGGCTACCGACTCGCACCTGACGGTCAGAGGTGTCCAGGTGAGTCATGGACAATCTGTACTTTGAACACTAGACACGAGGTACAAGACAAAGAATGCTTTCCAACAGTTGTGTCCAAGTAGTTTCCAGTCTCGTTTGCATACTAACATCAGCGGATAGGCGACCAACCATTGTGTCAAGTAAACCAGAACAGATTTCAGTGTCAATGGGAGTGTTTGAATCTTGTCATCTTTTTTTCTCTTTCCAGATGTCGACGAATGTGTCACTAACAACGGTGGCTGTTCCCACACGTGTACAAATACCCCGGGTAGTTTCCATTGCTCTTGCCCTATTGGCCACCGTATGGGCAACGATCGGAAAACGTGTCTCGGTAAGAAGTCTCTGTCTACAGTCTTCGCAGGCTTGGTTAGCCATCAGTAATTTTCATTAGCCTCTCTTTTCTTTTTTTCCGTCTTCCTCTTCTTCTGTTTCTTTTTCAGGTTGTTGGAATGGTTTACATATACATCTGCTCGAGTTAATTCTAAAAGCCTCCAAAAAGTATTAAGAGTCATCGTTGTAAGAATAATAGACAAACTGCAGTTTGCCTCTGTCCTCAGTCTGTGGAGCGGGTACATACGGCGAGAACTGTGCCAACGACTGCGCCTGCGGTCCTGGCGCCGACAAGTGCGACAGTATCAGCGGCTGTGTCTGCAGTGTCGGGTACACAGGCGACAAGTGTGACCAGGATGTGGACGAGTGTCATATTCTCTCAATCGTGCAGGACTGTGAGAGCAAGAACGCTCATTGCATCAATTTCATTGGCAAATACTCGTGTGACTGTGAGAGTGGTTACCGGAAAAATGCCAACGGCACGTGTGAAGGTGAGATCATTCAGGTCTTCTTGTATCCATAATTCTTTGAGGTATTTCCTGGTATGCCGGACATTGTTCTGCATTATATTTTTTTTTGTATGATGTAGCTTCATTATGTTACATCCTTTATAATGTTTTTGTTGTATTTGATGATGTTCTCGCTACTCAATATATGATTTATTATTTTAGTCTTTATGCTTTAGTCTTTAGGCTTTTTCTGTCCTTTGCATTGTGGCAGGAGCAAGGAGCTTACAAGCACCAAAGTATAACGTTTATACTATAATACCAAGTAATAAATAAAGAGATAATTTTGCTGATGGCTAATGTCTTTCAGTAAAGACTGAGTTTTGTCACTAGTATTTCATCAAATTCACGTCGAAGGAAAACTACTGAACCTTTGGGCATTATGTGAACTGGTGAGGCTGATTGTAGTCTGTGTGTGACAGATGTAGACGAGTGCCTCGCCACACCCTGCAGTCAAGTGTGTGAAAATTTTGCGGGTGGCTACCGGTGTCAGTGTAACCGGGGTTTCTCTATCAACCAGAATGGAACCTGCCAGGGTACGTAGACCGACATGGCCATTGTCATTGTAGGTACGGATGCTAACATAGTAATTATCGAGGGAAATACTTTCATAATACTGCCTGCGATAATTTTATGTTTATTTATAAACTGTAACGAGGATAACGTGTAATTATAATCTCTAGGTTTTCCCCAAGCATCTTTATGTTAATGGTTGCTGAGAATTAAAAGCTTCGAGCGGGTAGTATCACCCTAATGTTTGTTCGCTTGTTTGCAGACCAGGATGAATGCTCAATGTCCACCACCAACAGATGTCAGCAGCAATGCATCAATACAATCGGAAGCTATCGTTGCTATTGTAACCAGTCAGGCTACGAGCTGGACAATGATGGCTACACGTGTACAGGTAGAGCGTTATGTTCACGACTGTGGAACATCTGAGCTTCTGACCAACTCCTGAACAGCGCTACTGTTGCTTTTCTCAGCCACACATCTCATTTGATTTCAGTTCATCTCACCTTCTGCACCATGCATTCCTCACAGACCATCCCAGCACCAAGAAGCAACCATAAGAACATGTTCTGTGTGATCATTGAAAATGTCTGTTGATTAAATTAATATACAATGAAACATTGACATTCCTGCGTAATAATGCTTTTAATAATTCAGTAAATTATAGTCGTCCTCCGAGCGAGATTTGATGCGAGCCCTAGGCGATTTTAATGTTCTCAGTTAGGTTTCAACCATACCTGTTATCTTCTCCAGCGCGAACCTTTTGTCACGAAAACAACACCTGTCCGAGCCAAAACGGGGGCTGCAGCATCGTCAACGGCACTGACACCTGCTTCTGTAACAGCGGCTACGATTACAACCAAACAGCGAACACCTGCACTGAACAAGGTATTCAGTCTGGAAACAACATAAATTGTTCAAATTTGACTATTGTCTGGTTTCTGTGCAACATTCCGACCGAGGAGAAGAAATAAACTCTAGTCTTCTCGCTCAACCAACGCTTGACGTTAATGACAGGATGTGGTGTGTGTGGTTCCTGATTGTTAAACATTTTTCTTTCTAGTTATGAAATACAATGTTGTCATTACAGTGAGAAACTGGTGTGCATTGGCTGGCTGTCAGCAGAACTGCACAGAAATTGCTGAACTTCCACGATTTAGATGTCACTGTAGAGACGGCTACCTGCTCAACGATGACCGAAAGACCTGCAGAGGTGAGCTGAACTTGGTCAGAGTGCTGGCCCCTTCTCCTCCCTTGGTGATATGTTAGCTCTGAGAATCTTGAAGGAATATTATATCAAACCACGTTTCCCTTCTGTGTAAAGTGATCATTGTATGTTCCCCATAGAGTGTACGATTGGAACCTACGGCAACAACTGTTCTTCGACCTGCACTTGCGCCACCCGCAACACCATCAACTGCAGCAACGTTGACGGTAACTGCACGTGCAAGAGCGGGTGGAAAGGACGGAACTGTGATGAAGACATCGACGAGTGTGCACAAAGTCCTCCACCTTTTTGTGGTTTCATGTCCGAGTGCGTGAACACGAATGGCAGCTTCATCTGTGTCTGCGACCCCGGGTATCAAAGACTAGCAGACGGAAGCTGCGCTGGTAGGTCTTCCATATATTGTTTGGACAAACTAGTGCCAGTGTCTTCAAGGTTCTTCAACGCGTAAAATATCTTTCAAACCCACAACCCTTGCTTCTCACATTTTCTGGTATTTCGGGATTTATTGCAAGGATTTATGCTGTATGAATGAGATAAAAGTTTCAAGTTGAGGTATAAGTAGACAATCAGTGCTCTGAAATTTCGTAAGCTCATTTGTATGTTTAAAACATTGTTAATATGCTAGTTAAATACCGCTGTCACTGTTTCAGAGTGCACAGGGAATCGGTACGGTGACAACTGTGGCAGTCAGTGTAGGTGCAACGTCAGCAACACTGTGTCATGTCACCATGTCACTGGCAACTGTACCTGTAAACCAGGATGGACAGGACCAACATGTGATAATGACATTGATGAATGCACGTCACAAACACACAACTGCACCAGTCTGCAGGAGACGTGCAGCAACACCCCGGGTGGATACAGCTGCGCTTGCAACGATGGGTATCAGTACTACAATGCGTCCAGGGTCTGTGTGGGTAAGTCGTGAATTTTTATTTCAATGAATTGCCGTTGTACACAATTTGCAGTTTCTCCAAACATATCCTGACAGTCGGGCATTAGCGTGTGGCTTTGCTCAAATTCACGGAAAAAATAAATGAATACAAATTCGATAGTCTTTCTGTTGTTTTTTTTTCTTTCTAGTTTTTTCTCGTTCCCTCTGTTTGTCGTCTCCATCTCCCTCTCAAGTTCTATCGCTGGTGAACACATCAATGCACATATGTAAAAATACATCATGACTTATCCGACAACCCAATATACCCACGTTTGTTCTCTTACTTTTCTTCTCAGAATGACTCAGTTGATGACGATATGATGATAATATCATAATGAAATAATGAAGGATTGAGACATAATTTTTAAAAAAATCTTTATAATGAACGTAGCAGTTCTGATTTCTTCGCGCCATCTAACAATCCCGGATGTGCATAAACTATTTCCGTTTTCAAACTAATACATCTGCAACTATATATCATCAATTAGTCATAAACTATTATTATTCATCATTCTTTGTCCAGCTCCTGCTGGCTTCTGTTGTAGCTTGTATCAGCTCACGTTTGTCATTTCTCACAGAGTGTTTAGCGGGAACGTTCGGAAAAAGTTGTTCTTCAAGATGCCCCTGCGTCACCCAGAACACGCCAGCTGCAACAACGTTAACGGCAGCTGCACGTGCAACAGCGGGTGGAATGGAACGAACTGTGAGCAAGACATCGACGAGTGTGAACAAAGTCCTCCTCCTTCTTGTGTCGCCAATTCTACCTGTGTTAACACCAATGGCAGCTACCTGTGTGTCTGTAACCTGGCTATCAGACGCTACTAGATGGAAACTGTACAGGTGAGCATCTCGATATCATTGACGACAAAAAGGGAAAAAAGGGAAAATAAAGGAAAGAATATTTTCAGAGAGGCATCATTCTAACCAGAATGTCTTCATGTTCGTATGTGTGTATATGTATACAGTGGAACCTCGGTTAGCGAACGCCTCGGATAGCGAATATTTCGGTTATTTCGTTAAAAGTTTGTCTCGGATAGCGAACAAAATTTCGGATAACGCCACGTGAACCACACGTGACCGACCAGCGTGTCATCATTCGCGGTCGACACACAGTTACGATCAGTCGTTCCTTATCTGTGCGCATTCTTAAGTGATTTTTGTGCTTTATTTTAATAAGTTAGTCCTCAATCATGGCTCCAAAGAAGATTAGAGCAATTATAGTAGTGAGGTAATGACAAGGAAGCGGCCAACAAATGAATTGAAAAAGGAAATGATTTCAAAGTATGAAGGTGGCATGCGTCTGTCGGATATGTGATGTCGTAACCGAGTTTTACAAAAAGGCAGAAGGAACAGACATGGACAAGTGTTTTCCTTTAACTCAAATGACTCACCCGACTTTACAATGTCACGTGCTCATGGAGGGGAATCAAAGCAGTAATTTCGCCCCTTCCTCCCCACACCTGCTTCCAACCACGCATCAAAACGGCAAGTTTCTGATGTTTAAATGCGTTCATTAATGTTTTATGTTTTATTTAAACTTCATTTATATTGCATTATAACTGTTTTCATTACAAATATCTATATAGCCTGTAACTTTCAAATATTAGCGAGTCAACAGAGGCTTTAAATCTATTTCCTTATTTCTTATGAAAAAATTGTTTCATAACGAACATTCGGATAAACTTTCCAGAACGGATTAAGTTCGTTAACCGAGGTTCCACTGTATCTTAACTTTAATGAGTGCAGTGTGCAAAAAACATTATTTCTGGGATGAAAGTGAAGTGAATGTAACTACTGCTGGCCTATCGTCAAGCATTACTACATCCTTTGCTAACATGTCCATTTAACTATTTTGACAGTTGTACCCCAGAACTGTGAGGTTTATTTCCTTGAATTGTGGTTTGTTGCTGGCAGAGTGCGTCAATGGTACTTACGGCACTAACTGCAGCAAGCAGTGTCAGTGTAACGTCACCAACACTGTGTCATGTCACCATGTCACTGGCAACTGCACCTGTAAACAAGGATGGTCAGGAGCCACGTGTGATACAGATGTTGATGAATGTTCCTCAACCACACATAACTGCACAGGACTGCACGAGACGTGTAGCAACACTGTGGGTGGATACGACTGTGTGTGTGCTGATGGCTATCACTACAATGTCTCCATGGCCTGCGAGGGTGAGGCTTTCTTTGTGTTGCTTTGACTCAAGTTGTAAACAGCATCATTTCTTATTGCAAACAACCAGAATTTAAGAACATACGTTATTTATTTATGTTTTAAATCAGAAATGACCGACTGCTATCCACGCACATGTAAACCACCTCTTTTGTTTACCTCTTTCTGCTTACCTCTAAATCTCAGTTATTCTGTCTGTGACACTCATCCATTTCTCTCTTTCATTGTTTAACTGCTATACCTGAAAGTGATATCTGCACAAAACCTGGAATATTTTAGTGTATTTTAACAGCACGTTTGTAAACCATCTTTGTGGATCATTTGTGCAGCCTGCACTGGCAACACATTCGGTGCTAACTGCAGTGAGCATTGTGAGTGTAACGTCACCAACACCGTGTCCTGTGACCACGTGACAGGAAGCTGTAACTGTAGCAAAGGATGGGTTAGTGCCACGTGTAACATAAAAGATCTGTGTTCGAATCTCACACTCAACTGTACGGGAGACAAGGAGAGATGTAACAACACTGAGAACGGCCCCGAGTGTGTGTGTGAGGACGGGTATCACTACAACGCTTCCGGCGTGTGTGTGGGTAATGACATCACGTGCACAGACATCACATATACGAGCACATGTTCATACTTTTTCACAACTCACAAACGAGCTCTGTGACATCATAGTAAGTGCACTCGCCAAGCTTGTCTGTGTCTGTCACACGCATTCTTCACATCGAATGGCCGGGACAAGTGGTCCTCTGGAGACTTCAACCAGCCCTTTAAACCCCCAACATCTTCTATCTCAGTGAACGCAGAAGTCAAGCTAAATCTTCACTTTTGCGAGATCGATGGATACTAAAAATAGTATACAAGCTTTTATACCATAATCGAAAGGTCTCGTTAAATTTGAATTTTGACTTGAAATTTTTGAATCCCTGGTAAGGTTACTGCTCATGTTGTATTTATGACCTTTTGGTTTTGTCTTTTAAAACTTAATTAGATCCTTTCTGACTTATGGATGACACAAAGATGATTTGACACTCAGAAACACAGATACATGTATAAATTAAAAGAATTAAAAACATTGATAGCTTTTATAGTAACACTTTACGTCTAGTGTTATCTATTTTGTGATAGGCTTGATAAAAGTTATTTTATTTTTGATGATGATGATGAGGAGGAGGAGGAGGATGCATTATTACAGCGTGTCAACTGATGTTTTGTTCATAGAATGTGCGCCTAGAACCTACGGACCAAACTGTTCTCTGACTTGCACCTGCGTCACCAACAACACTGCCAGCTGCAATAACGTTAACGGCAGCTGCACGTGCAAAGGCGGGTGGAAAGGAACGAACTGTGAGCAAGACATCGACGAGTGTGCACACAGTCCTCCACCTTGTGTCGCCAACTCTACTTGTTTCCAACACCAACGGCAGCTACAACTGTGTCTGCAATACTGGTTACCTAACACTTCCCGATGGAAACTGTACAGGTATCTTAATGAGACTGATCATGATTATTTGCATACTTACTTTACTGTACATTAATTTTATATTTTTTTTCTTAACAAAGTAAAAAGAAAATGCATATTAAATCCAAAACGTTGAAAATATTTTTCAGTAGAACAATAATTGAAAAACAATACACAGCTTTAACAAACATTCACAAACTGATTACCAAATAAAATTCAATATATTCTATTTCAAAACTAAAGCTAAACTGCCGGTGTTTGTGTGTGGTTTTTCTGTAGAATGTACCAACAACTTCTATGGCCCTAACTGCAGTAGTCAGTGTCAGTGTAACGTCACCAACACTGTGTCGTGTCACCATGTCACTGGCAACTGCACCTGTCAGAGAGGATGGAAAGGTGCAACATGTAACACAGATATCAATGAGTGTTTAGCAAACTCTACTTGTAGTGGTCAACATAAAGTATGTACAAACACTCTCGGAGGATACTTATGCGAGTGTATGGACGGCTATCAGATGAATGCCTCCAGCGACTGCAATGGTGAGTTAAAGTTTTGCTTACTTTAATATGAAAAAAATACTTTGAAATAAAGTGATCATCATCTTCCATTCCTGTGACGGTCATTCGTCTCAGTCAAAACAAAGGAAAAAATATTTGTTCTCAATTTCTTATCATTAGACCTCATTTTAGCCTTTCATGTCACGTGATCCTTGTATTTTTCACTCAGTGTGTGTGACTGGAACCTTCGGGAAAAACTGCTCTTCAAACTGCACCTGCGTTACCCAGAACACTGACACCTGCAACAACATTAACGGCACCTGCACGTGCAAGAGCGGGTGGAATGGAACGAACTGTGAGAAAGACATCGACGAGTGTGCACACAGTCCTCCTCCTTCTTGTGTCGCCAACTCCACCTGTTCTAACACCAACGGCAGCTACCTGT
Source organism: Pomacea canaliculata (assembly GCF_003073045.1). Taxonomy (NCBI): domain Eukaryota; kingdom Metazoa; phylum Mollusca; class Gastropoda; order Architaenioglossa; family Ampullariidae; genus Pomacea; species Pomacea canaliculata. Next base: position 12,069,929 of record NC_037591.1, on the reverse strand, counting down.
GTGTCTGCAACTCTGGCTATCAAAATAGTTCAGATGGAAACTGTACAGGTGAGTTAACTGTGAAGTGCTGGATGAAGAATTTGGAAATGAAAAGGCTTGTAACAGTTATCAAGAAATGTAGAATGAAATGAGAACAATCTGAATTTTTTTTTTTTAGTGTTTTTCACATCTTAAGAGTTAGAATATTTGTGGGTTATTTATATTTATTTTCTTTAGCCTCTTCCTCACCATCCCATAGATCAAAACCTTTTTATCCATAATCAGGACAGGATACATAAACACTGCCTGTCGAGGGGTTAAATGTGGATTTGTTTGTACCAGAATGTACCAACAACACCTATGGCACTCAGTGCAGCAACCAGTGTCAGTGTGACATTGCAACACTGTGTCCTGTCACCATGTCACTGGCAACTGTACCTGTAAGCAAGGATGGACAGAATCACATGTGATACAGACATCGATGAGTGTGTGAAGAATACACACAACTGCAGTGGTCAGAACGAGATGTGTAACAACACTGCTGGCGGCTTTGACTGCGTGTGTGTGGACGGCTATCAGAGGAGTGCATCGGGCATCTGCATCGGTAAGTTGTATCGCATGTGTGATTTATGATCATAATATGTGTACACATTGTTGTGCATCGTCATTAAAGCTTCAATTTTAGTGTGGTGAATAATTATGACACCTACCCATGATGTATTTAGAGACAGATATAGAGCTATGGACATTGAGCTTATTTAGACGTAAATACTTCAATAGGTCTTAAAATGAGAACATTAACAACATGGCAATGTGTTTTTCTTAAGAAATGACCAAGGTGAATCTTACGATGACCTTAGCTGTGAATGTAAATTACACTCAGCATGAACTGGACAACACCTCATCGCCGGCCTTCACTGACCTGTCTTATGAGATCATTAAGGAGGTGAGTAAATTCAACGAGACCCATTGCTGTTTGTCTTTTTGCCTTCATACACTTTCCTTTTATTGTAAAGCTATCTCACAGTCTGTCACTACTTATAACTAATACCATTCATTAGGGATAAGCAATATCAGTGCATGTATAACATCAGTGTCATTGTTCCCAGCTAATGTCACTGTCATTGCCTTTAATGATATCATTTTGTTGCAGCTCTGGAAGAACTTAAAGAATGTGGAGCACAAGATTAAAAAAATCGTAATCATTTCCATACGGTGAGTCTTGTTGTGAGGCTTGTGACAAGTGCATGATTGTTGGTGAAGAAAAGTCCCTGTAGACCCTTAAATACATGTTCCCGCTACTTGACCTGACATGACCTCAGTAGACTTCTGGTCAGCCCTGAAAATGTTTTTGCAGCTTCTAACCTAGCATTGCTTGCTGAAACTGTGATCTTACAAAACTATTTACAAGTCTTATTCAGCTGGAATTATACTCGACGATTCAGTTTCGTGCTGTCTTTGACAGATAATTGTGACTCTGTGCCCTCATCTTTCAAGTGAGTTTTTTGTTGTGTTTTTTTTCCATAGTTTGGGAAGCGTCACATTCGAGGCTGTAGTCATCATAGATGACGTGTCAGATGAAGAAGCCGTCAACCAAGTTGCTCCTGCCCTTCAGACCCTTGCTCAGACCAACTTTACCATCTATAATGAAACGACGGAAGTCAGTTATTACATCGTCAATGTCATAGAAGGTATGATTGCTGTCCAGAGTCTTCAAACACATTGAAGCCATTTCAGCTTGAATCATTTCTCTCTTGTGTTTCACAAGTTAAAAGCAAAATCAAACTCATTTAAACTAGTCCTGTTCCAGTCTGCAGGCCTGTATTTCTAAGAGAATATTTCCTAACGTGTTACACACATGAAACATTTCTAGTTTGATTTAGTTTGGCGAAATTGTTTTACATTTTCTTATTTTCTCCATTTATTAGCATGTGAAATTTGTTGCACTGTGCAGGACCGAACGAGCGATGTAACAGCACCGGAGGAACAATCGAGTGTGTGTGTGAAGTCGGGTATCAGTACAACGCCTCTAGGGTGTGTGTGGGTAAGTGGATCACACAGTCAGTTTTTACTACCTTTTCTCTCACTCCGCCATTACAGTGTCACATGATCGCTTGTGCTATCCCTTAGTATACCTCACTTGTAATTATAACTTATCCCAAACAAATAAATAATAAAAGAATTTCACTGCATTACTCCATCCACCATTTCCCTTTGCCTCACAGAATCCTTGTATTTTTACAGCCTGCGCGAATGGAAACTTTGGGAAAAACTGTTCATCTACCTGCACCTGCATCACCAACAACACTGTCAACTGCAGCAACGTTGACGGCGCCTGCACGTGCAGAAGCGGGTGGACAGGAGGCAACTGTAGCGACGACATCAATGAGTGTACAACACACAGCTCCTCACCCTGTGTGGCCAACTCCACCTGTTACAACACCAACGGCAGCTACCTGTGTGTCTGCGACACTGGCTACCTAACACATGCAGACGGCAATTGCACAGGTGAGGTCACTTTACATAGTAGAGACTAGGAACAACAAAATGTTCAGAAATGTTCCTCATGAAGACTACAGCAAGATGTTTCTCTTGTACTGACTCACTGGCGGTCTTACTTGTTAACATATAAAATCGCTTTCTCTTATTTTTGTTGTTGATTAATTCTAATGGTCAGGATTTGAGTATATAGCAGATATTTACCCAATTTACACACATAAATAATGTCTACACGTATAATGAATATACCTTTATGATTGAATACAAGCGTTAGTGAGTATTGGGAAGGATATGTTTACGATGCAAAATCTCAACATCATGTAACAAATATCTGTAAAATATTATGGTTTCTGTCGTTAATTTTGCTTCTACCAGAGTGTATGAACAGCACCTATGGCACTAACTGCAGCAGGCAGTGTCAGTGTAATGTCACCAACACTGTGTCACCATGTCACCATGTCACTGGCAACTGCACCTGTAAACAAGGATGGACAGGATCCACCTGTAATGATGACCTGGATGAATGTTCATCAAACACACATAACTGTAGCGGGCCTCACCAGACGTGCATCAACACTGTGGGTGGCTTTACCTGTGTGTGTGCTGATGGCGTTATTTTACTACAATGCATCCATCGTGTGCGAGGGTGAGTTGGTTTTACGGCTACGCTTTTTCTCTTCTCCAAAAAAATATTATTAAAATGTGGTTTATTAAGAAGTGACAAATAATTATTAGCATCTAGAAATATAATTATAGGTAGTACAATTCTGAAGTAGAAATACGAAGCAATTAAATGCACATCGAGTCCATTTCATGTCCAATTTTCCACCTTCCCTCATTTCTCGTTTATCTAGAGTAAAGGGCCGACTTTCATTTCCTCTCTGTGTGCTCGCTAGTCAGCAGTCTTGTGTCTCTTTGCTTGGATTACCCTTACCTGCTTTTGTATCCTAATCTTTATAACACGATGTAAGCGTTGAGACACAAAACTAAAAGATCATCGTTACTATCATCACTGTATACACTATTTTAATTAGCAACACAGTTTTATTAGTTGTCCTCTGGCTCAGTGTACTGTCACGTTAGTGTCATGTGATCTGTATGTTTCACAAACAGCTTGTGCAGCGGAAGCATTCGGGAGAAACTGTTCCTCCCCTTGCACCTGCGTCACCAACAACACTGCCAGCTGCAACAACGTTAACGGCAGCTGCACGTGTAACAGCGGGTGGAATGGAACGAACTGTGAGAAAGACATCAATGAGTGTGAACAGCATCCTCCACCTTGTGTGGCCAACTCTACCTGTTTTAACACCAATGGCAGCTACCTGTGTGTCTGTAACACTGGTTACAAACAACTGTCAGATGGAAACTGTACAGGTGAGGTCACTATAGCTTGGGGTCAGGAGTGAACAAGTGTTCACAGCTTCTCTCCATCTCTTTCTACATATAATGAGAGTGTGCATGATAGTGTATATTCTTTTTGTGATTGTGAGCTTGTATGTACCTACATAATTATAAATTTTCATAACTTTTTACAGAGTGCACCAATAACACCTACGGCACTAACTGCACAAGTCCATGTCAGTGTAATGTCACCAACACTGTGTCATGTCACCATGTCACTGGCAACTGTACCTGTAAACAAGGATGGACAGAACCAACATGTGATACAGACATCGATGAGTGTTTGACACACAACTGCAGTGGTCAGTATGAGATGTGTCACAACACTGCTGGCGGCTACGACTGTGTGTGTGTCACCGGCTATCAGAGGAGTGCATCGGGCATCTGCATCCGTAAGTTGTCTCCATGTTTGGTGTAGGAGCATACACCTGAGTGTGCAGGTTTTCGAGATTATTTATGCACCTGCATTCACACGTCCTTTATTTCTAACGGAATGAATCTTTTGGCAATTATACCTGATGTATGTGCTTACAGATATATATTTATATATGTATAATTACTTTTTGACGTAATTACTTGCAAAGATTTAAAAGGTAGTCATTGTCAGTTAACCAAAACTTTGTTGTGTATGTCGATGGTAAGAGTACCTGTAAATAAAGATATGGTAAACAAATGTTTGACATAGACAAAGATGAGTGTTTATTGAACCGATATTACACTTGACAAGAAATATGTTTCAACAATGAAGATGAATTTAGTTGTGAATAAACTACATAGTATAGTGGTCTCCGAGAGTAAGATAATGATGCTGGTTTAGTTTTGTGACTCGTAGACAGCAAGAATGAACAGTTATTTTAGAAATAACAACACCATGCACAAATGCTAATATTTCATCATCATAACACGAATCAGCTCAAAGGTTATCACTAACCCGAGTCCTTTCATACTGGAATGTTTTATTTTACCTCAGTTAACAGTCTACTGTTTATCTGTTGCTTACATGGACAATTTTATATATCCACACAGCGTGTGCTACGGGAACTTACGGGAACAATTGCACTTCAAATTGTACCTGCATCACCAGTAACACGGCCAACTGCAGCAACGTTGACGGCGCCTGCACGTGCCACAGCGGGTGGACAGGAACAAGCTGTGAACGAGACATTGATGAGTGTACACAGAGTCCTCCACCTTCTTGTGTCGCCAACTCCACCTGTTCCAACACTAACGGCGGCTACCTGTGTGTCTGCGACAAAGGCTACCATTCACTTTTAGATGGAAACTGCACAGGTGAGCCTGTTGATTATAATTAAAATGTGACGACATAGCTAGCCTATCACTCTATCAACTACACCGAATGTTTGACGTAAGCTTCGGAAGGTTTCTTCGCAAAACTTGCTAATTGATGCCTATATCTAAGTCAATATGTTTTGACGAACAAGGGTTAGGATTAATTTCTTTTTATATTTCTACTTCCGGAATTTTTTTAAAGCTTTGAACTCATATTAATGTCTACATCCGTTTTAAAAATCGTATCTCTCTCTCACATACACAGGTATGTTGAAATCACATACCTGTTTAAGTAAGGTGCATTGGTTCTATCCTGTCTTCCTCACTTCCTTTTTCTTTATTTTGGTTGTTAACTCTTCTTACCTCGGGATTGATTTTGCATTTTTGGGTAGTTTACTGATCGCAGATCACTTTTCTTTCTCAAAAAATGTTAACACCTTCAATAGCATTGATTGCCTAGAATAAAACATATTAAGGATTTGGTTTATTTTTAAAAGTGAAATAAGGCCATACATGTATTCTTTTATAGCCTGTACTGGGAACACATTTGGTGCTAACTGCAGTGAGCAGTGTCAGTGTAACGTCACCAACACCGCGTCCTGTGACCACGTGACAGGAAAGTGTAATTGTGGCAAAGGATGGGATGGTACCACGTGTAACATAAAAGATCTGTGTTCTAATCATACACTCAACTGTACGGGAGACAAGGAGCGATGTAACAACACTGAGAACGGCGCCGAGTGTGTGTGTGAGGACGGGTATCACTACAACGCTTCCGGCGTGTGTGTGGGTGAGTGACATCACACAGGCAACAACCATTACAATGTTTGAAGAATAAGCCGGTGCTGCTGTCCGGTGGGTCTGTGTTGGTTGCTTCACTTTCAACATCTCTTTCATGCATATTTTGCAATATTCCACTATTACAGATTGTGTTATGTTATTGTTATTATTTTCAATAACAGAATGTTCGTCGGGAACTTACGGAGGAAACTGTTCTTCAACTTGCACCTGTGTCACCAATAACACTGTCAACTGCAGTAAGGTTGACGGCGCCTGCACGTGCAGAAGTGGGTGGACAGGAGGCAACTGTAGTGACGACATCAACGAGTGTACAGCACACAGCTCCTCACCCTGTGTGGCCAACTCCACCTGTTACAACACCAACGGCAGCTACCTGTGTGTCTGCGACACTGGCTACCAAACACATGCAGACGGCAACTGCACAGGTGAGGTCACTTTACATAGTTAGACACTAGGAACAAAATGTTCATAATTGGGCCTCATGAACACTATAGGAAAATGTTTCCCACACATTGACCCACGGACACATTTTTTAGTTTTTGTTGTTGATTAGTGCTCATGGTGAAGATTTTAGTATGTAGTAGATATATTCACTACTTACACCATAATATCATGTATATGCATATAATGAATATACTTTAATGATTGGTTACAAGCGTATAGTGAGTTTTTTTTAACGGAAATGTTTATTATCAACATCATATAACAAATATCCGTGAACTATTATGGTTCCTGTTGTTGCTTTTGTCTGTACCAGAGTGTGTGAACAACACCTACGGCACAAACTGCAGCAGTCAGTGTCAGTGTAACGTCACCAACACTGTGTCATGTCACCATGTCACTGCCAACTGTACCTGTAAACAAGGATGGTCAGGATCCAAGTGTAATGATGACCTGGATGAATGTTCATCAAACACACATAACTGCACCAGCTCTCACCAGATGTGTATCAACTCTGCGGGTGGATTTACCTGTGTGTGCGCTGATGGCTATCACTACAATGCATCCATGGTGTGCGACGGTGAGTTAGTTTTAATGCTTTGCTATTTTTTCTACTAGGAAAAGAAAATTATTAAAACTTTAAGTCACAGACAAAAACATCGAAAGATATGTTTATAGGGAGCGCATTTTCACTGTGTTAGTCAAAACAAATAAATTCACACGGAATCCATTTTCCGCAAAATCATTACCTCCCCCATTTCTTCTTTTCCTATAAGTGCATAAAGATCCTTCTTTCACTTTAACAAGAATAATAGGTTTTTATAGAGCTTTTTCTCATCATTGAAGGTAGGCTCAAAACGCTTTAGCAAAATCAAAAACACTAACATAAAAAGAATGGATGCTGGATCTTAAAAACAGTTGTAGACTATCTGGATATGTGTGACCTTCGCTGGTTCCAGTGTATAGCTGCCAGACACAGGAAACACTGTCAAACTGCATGATGACCACTTCTGATGATGATGATTGATTATTGATGATGATGATGATGATGATGATGATGATAAGAGTGACATTCACCTTGTTTTGTGACGTTGGTAGGAACGTGAGGTCAAAAGGACGACTAAGGTTCAGAATCAGATAACTGAGATTTGGAACAAGCACAATATTTGTTACTGATTTGTCAGACATGACTTTTGTCTCTCTTTAGTCTATTGTCGCTCTTTACCAGCGACTAGTTTTAAGAAAGACATAAGTACAGCAGTCAGGTCACAGGAAAGTGTAGACATAAGACATAAGTACAGCAGTCAGGTCAAAGGCCTCAAAACAAGTTAGCCTTTTTCAGCATCAGCATCAGTCACACTAGTCTCATCGACATATTTCACTGAGCTTCCTAGAAATACAAGATGCCAGTCATTGCAAACTGGTGTGTACTCCACACAAAGCCTGCTGTCATATCTCGACTGTGTAGCAGATGTAGAAAGGTAATCAGAGGTTGAAGTCGACACTGCCGGTGTGTACATCTAACATCTAAGTAATGGCAAGATGGCGCAGATGTGACGGTAGAATTAAATAAAATGACACAGAAAAGGATGAAAAGTTGCGCAGACACAGAAATCCATCCAGAATCGTAGCAAATATCGTAACAGATGCACTGATGAACACTAGACACAAAACTTCAAGCAGATCAACGGACAAATAAAAAATAAACAAAAAAAAAAAAACGGAGAGCAGTTACCCTTGACCCATTTAGGTGAAGGGACATTACTCTATGTACTCACTAGTCATTAGCATCATCTGCCCCTTTGCTTGAATGTCACCCAGGTTTATCTTTTCTTTTCAAATAAGAGCAAGATAAGAATTAATGCGCTATACAAATTTAACATCATCCTCACAATTATCGCTCTTCGCGTCTTCTTTATTTGCAAAGAAGTCCTATTAGTTTACCGTTGCCCTGGTCTACCGTCCCTGTTAGTGTCACGTGATTCTTGTGTTTTGAAACAGCGTGTGGGCCGACAGCCTTCGGGCGAAACTGTTCTCTGACTTGCCCCTGCGTCACCAACAACACTGTCAGCTGCAACAACGTTAACGGCAGCTGCACGTGTAACAGCGGGTGGAATGGAACGAAATGTGAGCAAGACATCAACGAGTGTGCACAAAGTCCTCCTCCTTCTTGTGTCGCCAACTCTACCTGTGTTAACACCAATGGCAGCTACCTGTGTGTCTGCAACACTGGCTATCAGACACTACTAGACGGAAACTGTACAGGTGAGGTCACTTTAGCTGAGGGTCGGGAGTGACGATCTGTTAACAGCTTTCCTCCATCTCTTCCTACTCTCAACCAGCGTGTGCTTGAGAGTGTGAATTCTTTTTGTGATTGTGAGCTTTTATATACCTACATAATTACAAATTTTATAACTTTTGACAGAGTGTACCAATGACACCTACGGCTCTAACTGCAGTACTCAGTGTCAGTGTAACGTCACCAACACTGTGTCATGTCACCATGTCACTGGCAACTGTACCTGTAAACAAGGATGGACAGGACCAACATGTGATACAGACATCGATGAGTGTGTGACACACAACTGCAGTGGTCAGAATGAGATGTGTCACAACACTGCTGGCGGCTACGACTGTGTGTGTGTCACCGGCTATCAGAGGAGTGCATCCAGCATCTGCATCCGTAAGTTGTCTCCATGTTTGGTGTGCGATCACACACCTGAGTGCGGTTGTCTAGATCTGCATTTTGTGTCTTTAACATCTAGTGTAATAAATCACTAGGGGAAGTAAATGATTACGAAGGTTCAAAAGGTAGTCGTTGTTAGTCACCAATATTTTGTCATGTCACCATGCCGATGGGTAGTACCTATAAATAAAAGGTATATCAAATAAACATCCTTGACATATACATAGATGAGTATTTATTGAACCGACATCAGGCTTTCACCACTCTTCAAGAAATATGTATCACAAACTCAAGTGGATTTACTTGTCAATGAAGTACACAGCATCAACGGTCTGCGAGAAAAAGCTAAATGTTTTTGGGAGAGAGGAGTTCCTTTTGTGACCCGTAGACATGAAGAGTAAACATTTATTTTAGAAATAACAACACAAGTGTAGCATGCACAAATGTTAATATTTTATCATCACGACAAGAATCAGCTCAGACGTTATCGCTAACCCGAATCCTTTCTTACTGGAATCTTCTACTTCACTTCAGTTAACATTCTACTCTTTATAAAGTTGCTTAGATAGACAATTTTATATATCCACACAGCGTGTGCCGCGGGAACATACGGGAACAATTGCACTTTACCTTGCACCTGCATCACCAACAACACTGCCAACTGCAGCAACGTTGACGGCGCGTGCACGTGCAACATCGGGTGGAGAGGAAAAAGCTGTGAACAAGACATTGATGAGTGTAAACAGAGTCCTCCACCTTCTTGTGTCGCCAACTCCACCTGTTCCAACACTAACGGCGGCTACCTGTGTGTCTGCGACACTGGCTTCCATTCACTTTTAGACGGAAACTGCACAGGTGATTATAATTAAAATGTGACGACATACCAAGCCTACCACTCTATCAACTACACCGCATGTGGGATGAATTCTTCGGAAGGTTTCTTCGCAAAACTTGCTAATTGATGGTTATATATATATATATGTTAATAGGTTTCCTTGAATAAACAATAATAATTTCTTATCATGTTTATACTATCGGACTTTTGTAAGACTGTCAATTTATCTTAGATCTAGATCCGTTTCAAATAGCATATCACACACGTAGGTATGTTTATGTCTCACTGATGTGTTTGTTTATACATATATAAGTTTACTAGTTTTATCCTTTTTCTACACGTTTCTTCCTTTTTCCTCAAATCTCGTCATTAATTTTTATTTTCCAAGTTGCGTTATCGTAGGTGTTTATTTGCATAGACAGTTGTAACAGCTTTAATAGCATGAAATGCTTACAATTCAACACACTGGGTATTTGGATTGTTATTTTACATGTGAAATAAGTGCTTACTGTGTGCTTTATTTTTTTAAGCCTGCACTGGGAACACATTTGGTGCTAACTGCAGTCGTCAATGTCAGTGTAACGTCACCAACACCGTGTCCTGTGACCACGTGACAGGAAGCTGTAACTGTAGCAAAGGATGGGACGGTGCCATGTGTAACATAAAAGATCTGTGTTCTAATCACACACTCAACTGTACGGGAGACAAGGAGCGATGTAACAACACTGAGAACGGCCCCGAGTGTGTGTGTGAGGACGGGTATCACTACAACGCTTCCGGCGTGTGTGTGGGTGAGTGACATCACACAGGAAACAGCCATTACAGCGTTTGAAGAATAAGCCGGTGGAACTGTCTATTTCCTCTTTATTGCTTTCTTTACTTTGAACATCTTTTTCCTATATATTTTCGAATATTCCACTATTACAGTTTGTGTTATGTTATTGTTATTTTTCTCAACAACAGAATGTTCGTCGGGAACTTACGGAGGAAACTGTTCTTCACTTTGCACCTGCATCACCGAGAACACCGTCAACTGCAGTAAGGTTGACGGCGCCTGCACGTGCAGAAGCGGGTGGACAGGAGGCAACTGTAGCGACGACATCAACGAGTGTACAGCACACAGCTCCTCCCCCTGTGTGGCCAACTCCACCTGTTACAACACCAACGGCAGCTACCTGTGTGTCTGCGACACTGGCTACCTAACACATGCAGACGGCAATTGTACAGGTGAGGTCACTTTATATAGTAGAGACTAGGAACAACAAAATGTTCATAAATGTTCCTCATGAACACAACAGCGAGATTGTTTTCTTATACTGACTCAATGGCGTTCTTACATTTGAGGATACAAAGGCATGTTTTCTTGTTTTATTGTTGAGTAATTCTCGCGGTCAGGATTTTAACTTGTAGCAAATATTTAGACAACTTTCACACATAAATAATGTATCCATGTTGACGAAGTAAAATTTCAAGATTATATAGCAATTAGCCGTGAACTATTATGGTTCCTGTCGTTGATTTTGTCTGTATCAGAGTGTGTGAACAACACCTACGGCACTAACTGCAGAACTCAGTGTCAGTGTAACGTCACCAACACTGTGTCATGTCACCATGTCACTGGCAACTGTACCTGTAAACAAGGATGGACAGGACCCAACTGTGATAATGACATTGATGAGTGTTCATCAAACAGTCATAGCTGTAGGGGGCTTAATCAGACGTGTAGCAACACTGCGGGTGGATTTACCTGTGTGTGCACTGACGGCTATCACTACAATGCATCAATGGTTTGCGAGGGTGAGTTGGTTTTACTGTTTTCCTTTTTCTCTTCTTTAAAAAATATTTTAAAAATTGAAGTCATAGACAATAAGATCGAACGATATGTGTAAAGGGAGCTGTTGTAATCAAAATAAATAAATTCACATCGAATCCATTTTCTGTCGACATCGTATCTTCCCAAATTCCTCTTTTTCTATGGATTCATAAACATCCTACTTTCAATTTCTCTCTATGCCCTCACTAGTCATTAGCATCATCTGCCTCTTTGCTTGTATGTCCATTATTAAGATTTTTTTTTAATTTCTAGCATGATGAAAACCAGTGCGATATAGAAATCAAACATCATCCTCACTATTATCGCTCTTAGCGTCTTCTTTATTAGCAAATAAGTCCTAATTGTTTACCGTTGCCCTGGTCCATCATCCCTGTTAGTGTCACGTGATTCTTCTGTTTTGAAACAGCGTGTGGGCCGACATACTTCGGGAGAAACTGTTCTTCGACTTGCACCTGCGTCACCCAGAACACCGCCAGCTGCAACAACGTTGACGGCATCTGCGCGTGTAACAGCGGGTGGAATGGAACGAAATGTGAGCAAGACATCAACGAGTGTGAACAACATCCTAAACCTTGTGTCGCCAACTCTACCTGTGTTAACACCAATGGCAGCTACCTGTGTGTCTGCAACCCTGGTTACAAAACACTGTCAGACGGAAACTGTACAGGTGAGGTCACTGTAGCTTAGGGTCAGGAGTGATCAAGTGTTCACAGCTTCTCTCCATCTCTTTCTACATATAGTGAGCGTGTGAGTGAGAATGTGAATTCTTTTTGTTTGTGAACTTTTATGTACCTACATAATTATAAATTTCATAAATTTTTACAGAGTGTACCAATAACACCTACGGCACTAACTGCAGTGCTCAGTGTCAGTGTAACGTCACCAACACTGTGTCATGTGACCACGTGACAGGAAGCTGTAACTGTAGCAAAGGATGGGTTAGTGCCACTTGTAACATAAAAGATCTGTGCTCTAATAACACACTCAACTGTACGGGAGACAAGGAGCGATGTAACAACACTGAGAACGGCCCCGAGTGTGTGTGTGAGGACGGGTATCACTACAACGCTTCCGGCGTGTGTGTGGGTAAGTGACATCACACATGTAACAACCATGACAATGTTTGGAGAATAAGCCGGTGGTTCTGGCCGGTGTGTCTGTGTTGCTTACTTCACTTTCAACATCTCTTTTATACATATTTTCGAATAATCCACTATTACATTTTGTGTTATTTTATTGTTATTATTTTCAACAACAGAATGCTCGTCGGGAACTTACGGAGGAAACTGTTCTTCAACTTGCACCTGCATCACCAACAACACTGTCAACTGCAGTAAGGTTGACGGCGCCTGCACGTGCAGAAGTGGGTGGACAGGAGGCAACTGTAGCGACGACATCAACGAGTGTACAGCTCACAGCTCCTCACCCTGTGTGGCCAACTCCACCTGTTACAACACCAACGGCAGCTACCTGTGTGTCTGCGACACTGGCTACCAAACACATGCAGACGGCAACTGCACAGGTGAGGTCACTTTACATAGTTAGAGACTAGGAACAACAACATGTTCATAAATGTGCCTAGTGAACACTACAGCAACATTATTTTCTTATGCTGACTTACTGGCCGGCTTATATTTGAGCATACAAAAGCGTGTTTTCTTGTTTTGTTATTGAGAAATTCTCGCGGTCAGGATTTTAGCATGTAGGAAATATTTAGACAACGTTCACAAATAAAATAATGTATCCATGTTTGCAAAGCAAAATCTCAAGATCATAAAGCAATTAGCCGTGAACTATTATGGATCCTGTCGTTTTGTCTGTACCAGAGTGTGTGAACAACACCTACGGCTCTAACTGCAGCAGTCAGTGTCAGTGTAACGTCACCAACACTGTGTCATGTCACCATGTCACTGGCAACTGTACCTGTAAACAAGGATGGACAGGATCTACATGTGATGATGACCTGGATGAATGTTCATCAAACACACATAACTGTACCAGCTCTCATCAGACGTGTAGCAACACTGTGGGTGGATTTACCTGTGTGTGCACTGACGGCTATCACTACAACGCATCCATGGTGTGCGAGGGTGAGTTGGTTTTACTGCTTCGCTTTTTCTCTTCACCAAAAAAAATTGTTAAATGCGGTTTATTTAGAAGTCGTAAATAATTAACATCTAAAAATCAAATTATAGGTAGTACAGTTGTGAAGTAGAAATCAGAAGCAATTAAATGCACATGCACAAATTTCTGCCATTTACTACCTTCCCTCACTACTCTTGTCCGTTATGAAAACTACAGCGAGACTTTTTTCTCTCGTTAATTTATTGGTGCGCTTACTTTTTAGCATGTACAAGCGCTTTTTCTCTCTTTTTATTATTTTGAATAATTCTCATGGTCAGGTTTTAATATGTAGCATGCATTTACACTGTGTCATGTGACCATGTTTCTTACAGACATCGATGAGTGTGTGACACACAACTGTAGTGGTCAGAATGAGATGTGTCACAACACTGCTGGCAGCTATGAGTGTGTGTGTGTGGCCGGCTATCAGAAGGGGACATCGAGCATCTGCATCCGTAAGTTGTATCCACCTTTGATGTACGATCAGTCACTCGAGTGCACAAGTTTTTAAAATTGTTTGTGTATCTGAACTCGCACGTCCTTTATTTTTAATGTAATGTATCACTATGGCAACTATTCCTGATGTGTCTGGATACAGATGTTTATCTACACAGAGATACTTGCGAAGGTTTGAAAGGTAGTCGCTGTCAGTGTCACGTCACCAACACTCTGTCATGTCACCATTCAACACTGGGTACAAACAACATGGATATGGCAAATGCATTGTGAATGTCACTGTCTGTAATTAAAGGATATGAGGGATACGATATTCATAAACGTGCCTAATGAAAACCACAACCTACTTTCATTTCATTAATATGTGCTAACTGGTCAGCTGTATTATGTTTCTTCCCTTGGATTTCTGTATGCATATAATTATACTAAAACTGTTAGGTCTCATGACTCTCTGATCTAATAAAAAATATTATATATATAATTGTAGTTATATAATATAACTAAATATGTATAAATTAGTAAATAAATTTGCAAAATGTTGTAAAATGTATGCGAATGTTCAATTTTTTTTTATAGAAATGACTAAGGTGACCATTGAGATGACTTTGAGTGTGGAAGTCGGTGACAAGTTCAGTCAGACAGACTGGATGACGTGTCGTCACCGGCTTTTAAAAATTTGTCTAAAGAGATCACTAGAGAGGTGAGCTTTCTGAGCGAGATTATCCGTCAACATATTATGAGCTTTAACCTGTGATAGAAATACCTTCTATGTTAAAGAAAATAAACTTCTAGATAAAGGTCAATGTCCGCTAGTGTGTTATATCTACCTGGCTTTGCACTTGTACCTCTGTTTGATGTTCACTACTGACAATCGATGTAATTTTAATTTCTAATTAAATGTGATTGCAGCTCTGGCGGCTATTGAATGATACCAATTATGTTCAAAGCATCATCATCACGTCTATCCGGTGAGTCTGACAATAAGGCTGACCATAAATCCAGCATGATTAACATGATGTAAAGACATTGTAGTTCTCATGGTAAGTTCCTTGCTGATGATGCTCAAGACATCTCCCAGACTCGTCGTCAGCAAGCGCAATCGCTTAGCATGACCATGACTACACCTGTTATCAAAAACAACTACAAAAACGTTTTATCTTAAGGATTGTGTGTATTTTAATGATGGAATGATCATCTTGTTGTTGCTGTTTTGTTTCCACAGCCTGGGGAGCGTCACGTTTACTGCTGAGATAACAATAACTAACGGGACAGACTCACAGACCAGGAATTATACTGCGTCTACCTTGCAAATTCTTTACGAGGCCGTCCTTACAATTTATAACCAAACATCCAATGCTTCTAGTTTCACCGTAAATAATAGAAAAAGTAAGTTGGATTTCCAGTTACATTAAAATATTAAGTCCTTGTCAAGACTCTGGTCTTTAATTTCTTTCTCCTCTGTCTTTGATGATTTAATAGAAAGTATTTATTTCAACTCTAACCAGAGTGTAATCTTGTTTTGAAATACAAGCACCGATTTAAATGAAAACATTTAATTTTAATGTAACCATTATGTCTTTCTAATCTACATCGCAATACCCTTTCCACTATGCACTTGTAAAGCAGAAACTTTTTTTCATACGAAAACTTGTTTTACATCCGCAGTTACCAACCTCTGTGATTTGAAGAATGTTATTGGAGTCTGTGGCTCCGGACATGTCTGTGAGATGTCCAATGGCACAGCAGAGTGCAAGTAAGTAATATTTTCACTGTTTTCCAATATGCCATTCGACCAGCTAATGATCGGCATGAATTTAGTTTCATTGTCAGTCCGTTCGACATTGCTAACACTTTTGTAGCGACTCAAAACACGGTTCAAATGATTATTTTCCATGTTGTCAACTTGAAGTTCAACTTATAAATGTTTACGACACATCTACTGCAAAGTATTTTAGTCTACTTCTGAGATAATATGTTCCGTTTCATCAGCGAGAATCGCTTTATTTCGTTTTCTAATTATAATATAATGCAAAAATAAAATCTAAAAAGAAACAAATTATAAACACATGCGCGTGCACACACACACACACACGCACGCACAAACCATATACACACACAAAGAATGTAGGAGCATTAAGAGAATAAAAAGTAGATTCTGTTACTCAGCATTTTAAAGAATATAGGTATCCTATAGCTGTCAAGAGACCATGTAGTTTGAAATAATTTGCTTCTTTTTATTTGCACCTGTTCCAGACAATACTCGGCCTGATAACACAGTTTTATTCGTATCTTCTTTCCTTCTGAAGCAGCTAAGCCTTTAAATGGTTATCTGCTTACCATTAGCTTTACATGTGCAATAAATGAACTGGATCATGCTTGAATAAATTTAAAATAAACATTCGCTTGTTTCCAGGCCCGTACAAGCAGATACAACCTGTAAGTAACCAAATAACTTCCCACTTTAGTCTCTCTTTCTTTCTGTCTCATTCTCTCTCTTTTATTTGAAGATTAAATATAAATACAAATACGCATTTTTAGTGCGTAGGCATGATTATGAGGTAAACTGCCATAGGCAAATGTAAAGTACAGTGATACCTCGGTTCTCGAACGCCTTGACTTTCGACCAAATCGGTATTCGACCAGGAAATTCGAGAAAATTTTGTCTTGGAATCCGAACAAATATTTGGAACTCGAACATCCGAACGTCCGAGATGAGCCGAGTTGAGCCGAATGGCGTTCAATCTGCCCAGCGCGCCTTGCTTGCGTCATCAGTGTGAGTGCAGAGAGAGAGAGTCACGTTTTTGTGGAGAGTCATGAAATGTGTGCAAAATGGGCAGAAATCGCAAATTGTGTTGAACAACATCACCCTGATAAAGTGGTAGCAAATAGAGCAGTTAACATTTTTAATGACAATGTTATGTCCACTTTCCGCAAAATTTTGCAAAGGAGAAAAAAACAGCAAACAATTGACAACTTCTTCCGTAAAGAAATCAGACAAGCAACTGCAGAGCAAGATTCTGATTCTCCTCAGCAAAAGATACAGAGAACAGAAACACCCGAAGAGCAGTTACCCTCTGTTTTTATTGAAGAGGACTCCCCTTCAAAACAATAACCATCCCCCTTTCCTCCTCCCTCCACATTCATTCCCTCCTGCCATAAAGTTTGGTACAGGTACAGTAAATGAAACACAATTTACTGTACTGTACAGTACATTTTATTATTTTTTTTGTTTTTGTTTTAATAAATACACTTTTATTTCTTATTTCTTGTTAAGACTCATGTTTTTCTACATATTATATACAAATTAGGCCAGTAAATACGCATTTTCTGGGGCTTGGAACGAATTAATCCAGTTTCCATTATTTCCTATGGGTTTCATTGCTTCGGTCTCGAACAATTTGGTTCTCGACCGTCCTCCCGGAACGAATTATGTTCGAGAACCGAGGTATCACTGTATCTCTAAATCATTTGAAGTCTTGTCAACTTCATGAAATGTGATACTGGAGAACGTTTGTATTAATAAATAAGTAGAGCCTCGCTTCTGTCTGTTGATTGATTACACTCATTATTTTTTTCAAGTCAGACAGATATTGCTATAGTAGTATAAATTTTCAGCAAGGGTTCTTTAAAAATAATAACAATAGAATGCCCATGACCAGTGACAAAAGTAGGCAAAACAATTATTTTGCAGTCATTGCTTCTTTCCCTGCTTTCTTTCTTTCTTTTCTTCTTTTTTCTTTTTTTTTCCATTCTGGTGAGGTCTGGAGTTCAGCTCATGAGGGTAAAATCTAGGAATGTTTTCATTATGTATTCGTGTATTTGCTACACGTCTGCCTTTTCTCAACCTGACGAAGTTTTTCTTTTCTTGCCGTTGCAGCCACGGACTACAAGTTGGTGATCGGGCTTGCAGTGGGCATTCCTCTCTTCTTCATCGCTGCCTTTGTCATCGCCGTCTTGGTCTACATCCGCTTCAAGAGAAAGGCCAGAAATGCAAAATATTCTATGGATGACAGGTAAGGACACATGCGAATTCATATCACGTGACATGGGGAGGGCGCTGTACCGTTACTAGCTTTAACACGGAGTGTATCTCTCTTGTCGGAAAAGGAAATGATCCTCATTCAAAACATGTAAAGCTATCAAGACTAGTCTGTTGTAACTAACTACTCGTGGATAAGTTAAATCTGATGCAAATTATACTCGTTGTTCCACTGGAGGCCAATGATTTATGGGGAAAAACTCAGTTTGGGTTGGTTGTAGCTTAGGCACCTCACCTGTAACTGTTTGGAACAAAAGTAGGGGATTGTTTTTTAAACCTGAGTTGGTGTCTCGCTAATATCTAACATTTACAAACTACCCTGTGTACCATATTGCAAAACCAGTGGGATTTTGTGGATATTATTTTGAACATACGAACTCAAGGGTATGATGCGGGGGAACTGCATGGTTTAATCAGAGTTATTAAGATTGTTGACCTGCATGTTACTTGTAAAATATAATACAAACAAAATGTCAAGCGAGATTCTTTTCTTTTACAGCCAAAGCGACTTCTCCAAAATATTCAGACGTCTGCCCCTGTATGGAACCCCTCGTCCTCTTAGCTACAGACCTGACAGCTACTTTGACTCTGGCGATGACGACAGCAGACACCACTACAACGCCACCCTCGACAGCAACATCACATCTCCCTGGGCTACAGACAAACTGAAGGGGACCAGAGGACTAGGTAACAATCCTGTTCGATGACATGATGTGAGGATTTTGTGTCATCATATTTAAAAGTCTAATCGTTGCTGTTTACCTGGGACCGTAGTCATGGAACAAAGGCAACACTACCACAGGCTTAGCTGTGGAGTGAAAACAGTAAGAAAGCTGCAATTTCAAACAATTGCAGACCAAGGTGATCAACTTTTAGTCTTGGGTATGGTCGACAGCTGTGGAAGTAAAATTAAGCCCTGGGGTATATACGTGCCTAAGGTTCATATCTGGGGCTCCAAGAACGTCCGTTTTATATCTTTCTCTGAATTTACAATAGAATAAGTCTTGGCATTGATTACTTGACATACTTTTAAACTGAGGCTTGATATCACTCAGTGGATAACACTTTAGTTTATGACATCGATGCACTGAGTGTTAGGAACTTCTGTTCGTAGGTCATGTGATAACACAGTGTAACAATCTTGGTTTTCCAGACGTCCAGGAACCTGCCAGTTTTTCGTGGGACCATTTCTACCAGAATGTTCCCGAGGGCGAGGTAAGCATATAGTCCAACTGTTGTACTCATTATCACCGTCACTACTATAAAATCATCGACATCGTCCTCTTAATCATCTCTACTCATCATGATCGTCGAAACATCACCAGCAACGACATGTTTGTATATGTTCTCCCATGTTCGCAGCATCACGCCATCAGTGAACAATAGACTACACTAGACAGCATGTTCATGTCCACAACAAGAACAACATTTAAACATAATTGTTCTTTCTACTTCTCCACTTTTTAATACGTCCTTGATCAAGCTTTTATTTTAATCTGTTTTCAGTTCCATATCAAACGAGCAAGGGTATCTGTGGTTCCAACTCCTACATTTCAGGTAATAAGGCTAGAGCTTGATACAGTCACGTGGTATTTAAGGACGTAGACGGTCCGGTGTAGGAAATTCTTTAGGCGATGTCGTCTGAGTGTGAACATTGTTAGCGAACTTGATTACTAGTCATAACATAGTATATGAAAACTGGTGGATGTACAGAAGAACTTAATCTTTGACGAATCAAAATAACTCTAAGAGATGAACAACAAATATATTTGTTGACTTACGATGGAAAGTGTGAAACATCACTGCAGACATACGCTGCATATTGACTAATCGGTCAAAGGACGGACCATAAGATGCAAAATTCCTGTTGCCTAGTGACATGGAGGTTACATGGGGTATTTATTGTTGCTACATTGTTACTAACTTAAAACATCACAAAACGCAGATCTTTCTGCTGTGGTTCCTTCATATATTTATTCGTCTTTACTTTGTTTGCAGATCTCACGCGAATCACAAGAGTTTGACGCATGAGTGGTTATCTGGTTCAATGGTTCATAAAGCTGACTACGTTCAAAACCCAAATTAAAACAATAAGCTTATTTGTACAAACGCAACCGTAAAGCAAGTTTACACAGTTTTTTTTTTCTCGGCATGGCATTCATATGTGGACGCTTTTTCTTTGCATGGAACTGATTTATAAAAATAAAAAAAAAACAATTCTCCTTCAATGCCAAATTTCACAAACCAAAACGCAGTTTGTTTATATAACTTTGATCGGAGGAGGATGTAAGGAAGGGTCTTAATGTTTGATCTCCTGCAGTTTTTTCTGTAAACAGTTTCACATAAGATGTGCAAAGAGTAAGAGCGCTTCTTAACTCCAAATTATTTGTGCCTATATTTTCTTACAGTGTACCAGTCTGTACACTATATGTTATCTTTATTTCATTCATTCCTGTTCTCGTTCCGGAGAAATACAGCATCTGATGCATGACTATAAGAATGATTCAATTCGCTACACAGGCGGGATTGTGAACGAAGTTGAACTATATTAAGGACAGTGAGTTTTTATTGTTTTTGGAACAGCTTGAGCCCAGGAATCTTTGCCTGCTGTATCCCAGTGGTGTTTAAATATGTGTGCCTTCAATGCAAGTGAGAAACAGTGCAACGACAAACGATTTTAAACGCTGTGTTCATGATTAGATGTGATCAATTTTCGATGTGCGAATGTGAACACTGCAACCAGAACTGTGAATTCATCACTCACGTGGTTCCTGCTGGTCTGGGCCACGAGGACGTGAAGAGGACGTAGTAGACTATTACCGTGACATGAGACTTGTGTAATCACGGAGGATGCGGGAACAAGTCTTGGATTTCGGACTGCGATGGTGGGTGTTGACACTATATCAGTGTTGACACTATAGAACTGTTGACACTATATCAGTGTTGACACTATATCAGATACGTCGACAGTAAATATGGTGTATCTGGTGGTTTATCTGTGCTTGGCTTGTTTTGTATTAGAATCCTCCAAGCAAGTACGTGCTCTTTTCCTGCTCATCCTGTAAATATCTGTACCGAATGTGATTGGTCTAAAACGTGCAATTCGTTAACTACATTTTTCGAAAAGAACTTTAACTTTGAAAAGTCCCAAATTTCCTAAAGATATCCTACAAAATCTTCCAGACATGTAAAATAAACTGAAATACATTAAAGATTTGTTTATATTAAAGATATTTTCATTTAGTTATTAAGCTTATTAAATATCTGTTATATCATATACAAGTGTATATATATTACAATCTGTTTGGTGAAATTGAGAAATAATTTTATTACCCTTTATTTCAAAAATAAGAAATGTCCCCAACTTGACATGCAATGTTTTACTAAGTGTGAGAACATGCTTTACACTTAATGGGTTAGAGGCATGAGACTAATTCCTGTTTATTTTTTAAGACTTGAGAGATTGACATAATTCGGATGATTTTTGCGGAAACTATAGTTCAAACATATCACATTGGTTAAAAACAAAGGTTATTTCATTACTTTTTAATAAATGTATGTTGGGGCATACCTCAAGAAATCCTGATTTTTTTTTTTTTAACAGATGTTTGTTTGAAAGATATTATCTGTGACTCTGCATGTCTTGTGTATCTTTAAACATTGTTTATTATGATTATTATTATACATCTTTACGTGATATGCTCGTGTTGTTTACATTTTTTAAATTTTAAAGAAAGATATATATTTGTACAAAGTAATCAAAATCCTCCTTTTCTAACAAGTCTTTCGCAGGCGGTAAGATAAACCAAACCACGACAACAATATGAAATGGCTCCTACCTCATTGTACAGTTTTTGTGTGGTTGTCCATCCACGTTTGAGAAGGAATCCAGAAAACATAGCTTACAATCAAGGAAGCTAATGTTGTCTGGAAATGAATGGCTTGAGATTTACACTGAGGGTAGAAGAATGCATAAACAATGCAGTAGTTTGTTGTGTTTTCTCATGTGGCTTCCATTGTCAACACACATTGTCATATTACAAAATGTTGGTGCAGATATGAATGATGATGTGGTTGTCTCTGTCGCTTCAAGAGCATATAAAAATAACTATGATGTCATATAACATGTCACGTGATTTTTCCCGCCTCTTCTTTCATTTCCAGTCAGATTGAAATTAATTGTACCTGCAGGTAAAATCCGTGTTACAAATAGAAAAAATCCCTAAACACCCCATAAATGTGCTCGGTTATTTTCTTAAAATTTGAATTGATAATATGTGTCAAGCCACCCGGAATGAATGCGGATACCTAAGCTAAAAATATGGTTTTCCCTTTGGTGCAATGTTGTGTCGCTTTACCACATTTAGTTTCCTGTTCTTTCCTTACAGATTTAGTTTCCTACTCTTTCCTTAAATATTTAGTTTGAAAGGGGTCATTTAGGCCAAGTATTATCTTTTCTTTTTTTTTGAAATTTTGTACTGACTTGAACTCAACTAAATCTGCTATTTTTGGGGGCAGGGGGAAAGTGTAATATTTTTATAACCCAGTTGTTAGTATACTTTATAGTAGAAACGAGGGTTAGGATATTACGTACTTTTTTTTTGCAAAAGGTGTATACATATTTCTTTTTCATATCATTTTGACAGACTATAAAATTAAATAAAAATATAGACTTTTTATGGGAATTAATCAAATATCAAATAAAAGAGACAATTAACGCTTCCAGCCTTGCTATTTCGTCTTTATTGTGTGCATGAACAGTTTACATGTGTGCAACTTGCAAACCTGCAACTTTGCTGCGTAAGTTGTGAACATCATCAATGTTTACCGGTATTTCTTCCTTTATATCTATTGTAACCTATTGTCACAACATTTAAAACAGACTGTACGGAGTGGAAAGCTAATGGAAGAACCCTCGGTGCCCCGGCAGCTGCTTTCTCCTGTGGAGGATAACCGGGATGAGATAAAGCAGTTGGCCACAGAGGACATAGCATCCCATGAATACTGAGAAAAGTCACAAATAACAGTCTTGAGTGCGGGTTAGTCGCGAGCAAACGAACTTCTGATTCTCATGCGTCATCGGCTTTTCAAGTTACTACAAGTCGGTTCTCGACAGTCAGACTTAGCGGACACACGCTGGAAGCTGCGTCTCGGCGAGAAAATGTTAAAGTGTTCGGGATCCAAGAAAGCATTGATGAGAACTATACTGAATGTAACTCTGAAGTGATCATAATTATGTGCTGTGAAATCATGATGTGCTGAGGACATTGAGCAGGCCATCATCGGCTTGGAAACAAGAAGACTGGCGACAGTCCCATGATGGTGCAACTCCACCGATGGGCCGACAAAATGCTACTTTTAAGCAATAAGACTCTCAGAGGCAAAATTGAGTATCTAATGCTATAGTCATCACTTAATGACGAGGAAAACATCATTTTGAAAACCCGTGAGGAAGGGAAGTTTGCATTTTTCAAAAATGGTCAGCTTCCTACAGAACCGAGATGCGCACGTCCCCGAACTGGTGACTGCATCGACCCTGAGGCTGTTGTCACGAAAAGGACGGGTCATCAGGGACACAGATCCCCCTCTACTGTCACTCTAGATGTTTGCAAATATGATGTTGTTCAACGATCTAACTATCCTGCATTTTTGGACATCTGCCAACTTCCTTACTACTCATCACAGTCAACAGGCCATCGACAAGCCAAAACTCCAAGTTTCCCGAAAACTGGCTCCCAAATGACAGACTGTGGGTAAAACAAATATGAGAACTCTAGAAAATCAAAACCAACCCCTAGAAAATGAGGTCTGGGCCGTGGCTCACTTAATGAAATTAGTGAACACGCTCTGCCGAGCATCCGTTGTTCCTCACATGTTATCATTAGTTATCGTTCTATCGTGCAATATTGATGATTTACTATTATTTTATCTCGTATATATCTTGTAAAAACATTGACTTTGAATGGTTGAAACTTGGTAACTGATAATTGTGAATGTGACCAGTTTACCTTGCACGAATGCTTCTTGCAAAAAAGTTCTCAAACCAGGATCGCAGGTCAGGGGGTAAAGTGGTTTTCCAAACAAATGTCTCAGAAGATTCATTAGAAGAACTAACATAAATTATGAACATATTGCCGTGATACAAATTTCAAGGCTGCTATTTGGCACAAACACAAAGGTGTACCTCACTTGCAAATTCTTACCTTCCGTCGGTTCTCCCTTCCACGAGGTGTTTGACTTCAATAATGGCGTGTCTACTTTGGAACATCGCTTATTAGAAGTTTTGGAAAAACTCGGGAAAGTCGCAATTATTCTATGTGGAGACCTAAACAGTAAATGCAAAATCCAACGAAATCTCGGCACATATTAATTCTTTTTTCATGAAAATAGAAACCCCACTAGTACCAGATAGTCCCCAAACTAGACTTCAAGCGAGTATAGTAAACGACTGTTAGAACTTTGACCTCTCTATCTTGAATGGAAACTGTAACTCGACAAAAAGGACCACCTTACAGTCTGGCTGTAGTGTTATAGATTATTTTATTTTATTCTAACAGTGTTATAAACTTGTCGAGGAAATTAACTGTTGATGAGCGTTTGGAGTCACATCACCCACCTTTAGCATTCATCTTTTACAAATCTGACCTACATGAACAGGTAGGCCCTGATAATTCCAATGTTATCGAGAAACTAACATAGAACCTTGAGCTAAAAAAATATATTCGTGTCCAATCTCCAGACTCCCGAGTTTTTAGAAAAGTTATCCAGAGCTAAAACCATGCTCTATACAAATGTGAACATAGCTGTGAACGCGTTCACGCCTCAACTGACGGCCGTGGCTGATGTTATGACATTCAACTGTTTACACACAATATAAGAAATGAATGGTTCGACATAAAATGTTACACGGCAAAGAAAGCAGGTAGGCGAGTATACACCTTGAACTGAGGAAACGACCATCAATGTCCACCCTGACACTCCTACCGACAGGGTTCATGGCGACATTGGTGGATTCCCAATACCCGTACAAAGTCTCATGTCTGTGATGCTGGACTAGACTGTGGCAGACTACTACAAATATTGTGTAATATATTGTCACACCTACACTATGGACAGACGATGTACTAGGTATCAGATGTGTGCATGACTCTTTATTTTCATGGATGTGGATACGTGAGGTTACACCAGGATGCACAGTATTTTTACAACGCCTATTAACTGTTACAACCAAGACTGGCGTCAACATGTTTTATACAGCTAGAGGTTTCCTGTTTATGTAAAACTAAGCCTACAGTTAAAAACCATATATGCACAATGTTAAAAATAAGATACCTGGAGATTCCCTAATTATATATCGTTTGGGGATCTCCGATCTCAAGACACATAGGTATAGATAAGTGAAAGTATTTGTACTTGAAGTGTCCCCTTTGTAAATCACACAAGGAGGACTTACACCTCTCCATTGCCACCAAACAACTTGATTTTTGTTACCAGTTTATTGTAGAACCCAACGATGATACTGTACATTATCTGTTTTGTTTTACGATGTTACAAACCTCAACAGCCTGGCTAGCTATCTATATCAGTGGTCTAAACATCGCAAGGAACTGCTTTTATATATTTAACTGCATTTCGCGGCAGTTTGCTGTCTCAACTGGTTATGAGACAATAACTAGAAATATTTAGCAACACAGTAGTAGGACAACTTTAATACTGTTTGACTATGCATTATGGTATACTTGACACAGTCATTTAATGTAATTGTACGAGCTGTGCTCTTCACCTGAATATTGAGACCATGTGGCCTGAGTCAATGAAAACTTCGTCTTCTCTCTCTCCTTCTCCCTCTTTGTGAATGTGCGTGTGCACACACACACAAGTACACGTACGAACATTATTTTGTTTTTTAATGCTTTGTTTGTTCATCGCAAACGTGTCCGCCCGCACCAACACATACATACACGCGCGCTCCTGTCTAAAAACCAAATAATGTATGTTCACAATTGGTCAGCGTTGCATCGGTTACAGCATTCTTAAAAATAACCTGACAATAATAGGTAGAACACCTAGACGAAGTGTGTATGGGTGGGTGTTGATGTGGGTGGATGTGTGGGGTGTGAGTGTTCGGCAGTTTGCACCAGTGACGTATAACCTCAGTTCGTACATGTAAGCCGCGTGAATGACTCACCAAATCAAGTTCGTAATCACTTTTAGGAGGCAAGAAATCCTGTCATCGGCAAAGGTCAGCGGTCAAAGAGCTACAGCCACACCCGACCCTTGGAATTGCAAGAGGCACTCAAGTCCCCTCTTCAGGGGTCAGCCCACTCCCGCGAAGGACATCCCCACCCAAGATAGACAAGATATACAAGATACTCTGACCGTGCATTCTCGCACTGCCACCCGATACATCTTCCCTCGTGCAACACTTGATCACCAGACGTCCACAGATCCCAGATATCCTGACCACAGGTGACTGGACACAAAACAGAAAGCTGTGTCAGTTTGTTTCATTTTCAGGAAGCATAACCTACAGGTGGCACTTGGACAATATATTCACTTTACTTTCCACACCAACGACAACTTTTTTTCGCTAGCCATGAGCACAGCAAAACGTGAGCAAAGTCTTTTTTTTCCAGTTGACTTCTCTATTTTATTCACAAGCGGAACTGTTTATTTGTTCCTTATTGTTAGATGGCCTGTGCCCTTTTCCTTTTTGTATTTGTTTGATTTTATGTCCGATCATCTTGTTGATTTTTATATATAAAAAAAAATTTGTAATGTTTTATGGCTTTATCCTATTTAAGGTATTATTGTGCAGCTGTTGTTTCTAGAGTTTACTTTGCCCATAACTTCAAGTACTTGTGGGCTTTACAAGCTGCAGTTGGAGTCCCTGTGTGCCTTTTATAAATGTTAAGATCATGTTAAGAAATTATTCTTCAGTTGTTGTGCTTTTTCGTAAATGTGAAAGACCCGGAATTGCACCTGAAGACTTGTCCACTTAAACCTGCTAAAGGGCGGGTGGGTTGAGCGCATGGGTGCGGCTGTTAGGATAGTTTATTCTGTGTAATTTCACTTTAAACAACACCTCTTGAAACTTGTAACAAACACAGCTTGTTTATATGACAGGATCATTAGACAGGAGGAGCTCCGCCTATCTAGCTTTTATACGGCGAGCGGGTTACTCGCCTAATACGTCAAACACAAGATATACTAGGACATATATACATACAGTAGTAATCTAGGTTACATACGAATGTATTAATAAATACCCCTGTCTTTATTACGAATCATATATGTATATAACTGGTGGTGGTGGTGGTGGTGAGGTTAACTTTAGCATTTATTTTCATGCATTCTAAATAGACAAAATATTTCGAATCGACATATTTTCACACCTATTGTATGTGTCGTGTGTCTTGTGTGCTCTGTTCCCAAAATTATGTGTTTGTCGTATATCCGGTGTTTCTAGTTTTCTGCACAATAAAACTGTACAGTTATTTCTGTGTTTTTTAATTTTACATGAATCCGTATCTCGCCCAGAGGTCTACGAAAGCCTAAAATAAGTTTTCGTGGTGGCAATGATTATTTACAGACCCTTCCTTCTAATCACCCCTTAAGTTCAGGCAAAAATGAAAGCGCACGGTGTGCTGACAACGGGTTATTACCCCGGAGGTTACGTCAGACAAGAGTTGAACAGCAATGTACAGGGAACGACAACCACACCCTCGAGATTTACAGCCGTTACTCCAGTTCCACTACTCCAGTCTTTCTCTCTCCCTCAAACGTATCGCAGTCCTCAGAAAGCTATAAGCCAGCAATAATCCAAGATACAAGGGAGAGGCGGTCCCATAACACTTAACAAGTTTAAGAAGTTTAATTTAATTTGTGGACTTGTAACTCGCAGCATTATGGCCGCCAGGTCGCACTCTCTGAGCTGACCAGTCATGATAAAGGAAGACAAAGGAAGGTTAGAACAGATGCGGTGAACACGAGAGACATCCAACACGCGCAGAAATTCTTGTGGGGTTTTTGCCTCCTGAAAACAAAACCTTTTTTTGTCTGCCTTCAAAAATATTTCGTGACGTGGCACTGAACTGTGAGTCAGTTGATCTCATTTCCAATACCCTGGTTTTCTAGAAACAGGATGATCGTTGCATGTACCCGTAAGACAAAAGGACGCTCGTCACACATTCCGCCAGCTACATCCACACGACATTCTCGGTTTAATTCCAAAGCCATCAGTTGTTCTTACCTCTCACCCTTGATATCGACAGAAAGTGAGTTGTCTTTACACACTTTGTGTGTTCAAATAGTTGTATTCTTGAGTTATGACAGACTGTTATGAAGAAAATTCTTTAATTTCTTTTCGAAATTTCATGTTTCAGCATTTTCGTGTTTATGACGGTCGATCTTTTTCTCTTTAAATTTATTGCACGTTTTTCAAAGAAATTCTTAAGGCAAAAACATGAGGTATTTATTTAATTATTAAACTGGGGAATATTCTACATTGTTAACAGAAAAGTAGTTTCATGTCTAATTTATTTTTAAGAAAGCTAGTTGGCATTTTCAAAACACCTGTCTCCTATTATCCTCACTTCACAGCTTTACAGGGAAAATACCTGCAGGCGTAACACCTTATACATGCTGAAGGAATTAATTACATGCACTCACTGGAGTCAGTTTATGTGTTTAATTTCCAGCTAAATAAAGTGTGAGTCTTTAAGTTTAGTGGGGATCGGATGATTTCTTCGCTAGAGAGTAGATTGCAAAGACCTAGAGTTAACTATATATGCACACACACACACACAGAAAAAAGCGTTTTTCAAACGAGGAAACAAAGTTCATGTGGCGCAGGAGACAACTATAAAATACGAACAGATTTGGGGTATTTTATTTCGTTTTTCTTCTTTTCATCCCTTAACTCTGGTACCGGAAGTACTGGACAGACATGATTGAAAACAGCAGAGGTGAACTAAAGCCAGCGGGGACAGTCATGTACCACAAGGGACATCTTGTCCA
Source organism: Pomacea canaliculata (assembly GCF_003073045.1). Lineage (NCBI taxonomy): Eukaryota > Metazoa > Mollusca > Gastropoda > Architaenioglossa > Ampullariidae > Pomacea > Pomacea canaliculata. Next base: position 12,040,525 of record NC_037591.1, on the reverse strand, counting down.
GTCTTTCACATTAGTTATCAAGCTTTCCTTTGCTTGCCACAGAGTTGACCGCCTTCAATGGTCAACCTGTGACTGTGCAAACTCTAGCAGCTGCAGACCGCCTTCGTTAGTCTCACCAAGCCTTATGAAGCCAGCCCTCCCGGCCTATTGCCGATATGCCTATTGCAGTTGATTAAAAATCCCTGATCACGGCGAAAAAAATCCCTCTTAGGTATTACTCGGATTTCAACTTCCTTGTCCCCGTGGACGGAGTTAGGAGGGTACACCTGGATGGTCATGTTGTGGGGATCTGGAAGCCACTTAGATGGAAGCCACTTAGCACTTAAGCATGCTTAAGATAGAGGACCAACTGAGATCCTCCCCCGCTACCTTTTTATAGACAAGGAATCCTACCCTCATACTTGAACTCCTCGCCGCTGACAAACAGTTTTCTGCCCTCTGGCGTCTGCGTCTCTCAGGACCAGGTGCATCCTACCTCTACCAGTGCCACAAGGTCCCATCTGAGATCTCGAGTAAACTAATACACTTTTCCATACTGGTGGAAATTAGGGACATTGTCCCCTGACGTCCCTTTAGTGCTGATTGCAGGCTGGGTTTCGATGACAGTATCTCTGTGGCGAAAGGATCTTCGATAGTGGCAAACTCAGCAGGGGGGGAGCATCTCGACAGCAGATTTTCCCAGGTAGAAACGATGGCTTCATTTGCATGATTTTGACTATCCCCTCTTTGAGAGTGCCAAAGGGATCCACGGTCATTTATAGACTTGTTCGCGATCAATCCACCATGTTATTTGCTTTGTTTATACTGTCATGTCTTGTCAAGCTACTGAATTATTTAACCATACATTAAAACACATCAACGGTAAATTTTCAAGGTAAGAAGTCTTTGATTAAAGTTAGCTTGTAGCAAGTCTGTTTTGAAACCTCCGCCGTCGAGCCCGGACCTCCACCAAAGAAACTAGATACACACAGTCTTTTCACAGTTGCAGCCCCTCTTGAAATTCAGTTGGATCCAGTGCACCAGCCAACAATAAACATAGGAAGGTGAAAAAAGGTCGATTTCTGATAAATGAATGATACAAGCTGCACAGAATATGAGAAAATAATTAGTGGATTATTTTATGCCTGAGGATATGCATCTTCTGTAATATGTAACAACAAAGCAGATTTGTAAAATATTTGATAAATGCAGGCTTCTAGTAGTGCTCTTTTATTTCAGTGATCTTGTGGGCGCTTGTCTTCGTCTTTGTTTCTACGTGCTCTGCTGCTGACACCCAAGCTGACTGGCCAGGTGAGAACAGGTTTTTAACGGGTTACCTTCTGTTGTTATACCTGGTACATGCTGATAATGATGTGCAGCCAATGTCTGAGCTGCATCCACTATAATGTACATGTAGATTAAGTATTAATTATTCAAAACGTTGCTTCATAAATTACATAATAAACATCGAATTAGTAGTATTCACTAAATGATAGATGGGTGTGTCAGATCGAATTCCTTTATTACATACAGATTAGGTAACAGTTTTTCTCACCGTAGCATTCTAAATAGTACAGTTAGCACAGAATAAATAAATATAAATGTATGGTTGATGTTTTTTTCAGATGCGGATGAAGAGAATGCACTTAAAAAAGATATCGCTATTGACCAGTTGACAATCGACGATTACAGTCGTTTCAACAGTCAGGATGTGAAGCCAGGTGTAAATCCCGCTGTTGAATTCAGAATTCATGAGACACCTGTGTCGACCGAGGACCTCGCCATTCCAGACGACGGCCTAACGTATCAACGGGGCAAACGTGACGCGGAGGAGGAGGAGGAGGAGTATTCTGGAGGTAGGAGAGTGTGTGTGTGTGTGTGTGTTCGTGTGTATATGTGTGAGTGTGTGTGTGTGTCCATATGTGTGCGTATGCATATGTGTGCGTGTGATCACAACAACTTTGAGTATTTTAATATGTGTGCCTACATGGTAATAGCTAAAGGCGAGTATATGTGAGTTTGTGTGTATGTCCACCACTGTTCCTGAAAGTTGTTTGGTGCATTGGTCAACATGATAAACACAATACACTATTAACACTTTCATCCTCTTGCTTTGATCTTTCAAGCTGTGTCACATGAACACTTTTTATCCTGACTTTGTCCTTGCCTTTCTCATTCAACCTGATCTGTAGTGAGTGAAAAAAAGATATATTAAAGTGACCAAAACTTAAGTTTGCAACATAAGATGATTACAATTAGCGGTTTAACGGTGATGATTGTTTTGCCTGTTTGTATACGTGTGCGTGCCTGTGTTTTGTGCATGTGTTTGTGCGCGTGTGTATGCTTGAATATATGTTCATGTGTCGGTGTTTTGATTGTCGTAAAGAGAACCCATGTCTTGACGACATCCCATCATGTCGCGGGGATGGACAAGAATGTGTCTTCAACACATCATTGCCTAACAACTACTATTGTAAATGTAAGCCTGGGTTTGAGGAGGTGACAGCTGCTCCACACCTCACCTGTGCAGGTAGGTTCTTTGAACATTCTCTCTGTATTGCTGTATTTGTCATTAACAGATATGTTTTCAACCGTTTCTCGTTTCCGTTCAAGGTGAAAATGACAGACATAAGATCTCACTCTACAGGTGACAAATATTTTACACGTGCGGCGTCCGAAGCAAGCAATGCCAACACTCTGCTCACAAAACGTAAAGAGCCCAATAGAGAATTACCGCAGCAAGTGTGACTGTTCATTTTGTTACATAATTCAATTTTGCAATTTGAGAGTGAAACGTCATGAACATCTGTCAGTCCGTTTGTATGTGCGTTAGTAATAGTCGCATACAATGTACGAGTGCGACACCAACTCTACAGCTCCACTCTTAGTTGTCTCATATGTGTGTGTGCTTTTGCTCGTGTTTGTGAATGTGTTTGTGTTTCTGTCTTCTGAAAGAGCATGTATGTCAGACCATGTGGTTGTAACAGTGTGTGTGTGTTTGTTTGTTTTTTTGTGTGTGGTTTTTTTTTTGTTTTGTTTTGGGGGGGGGTGTGGTTGTGAGTGGCTCATGTGCTCTTTGGACACACTCATTTGACGATACAGTAGAGGAAGGAATGAAAAAGCTTTAATGAGTGCTATTCAGAAATAAATTATAATTAACTGTCTATAATATGAAAACCATGGTACAAGATAAAGTAATTGCGATTCATTTCTAAACAACTTTCCATTTATTTTTCTGACTTTAAGTGTCGTTTTATGGAGTGTATCGGCCTATAAATGAAGCATTTATAAGACACATGCCTGTCACCATGTTACTGGCACATGTAATTGTAAGCAAGGTTCTCGTGTAGCTGTTTCAGCACAAAACTTGCCTCTGGTGGTTGGACTTAGTGTTGGCATTCCCCTCTCAGGCATCATCGCAGTGATCGCTGTCTTCTTAGTGTGTCTACTTGTGAGGAGAAGAAAGGCCAACTCACGCAAAGCTGTATCTGATAATAAGTAAGGAAGCAAACTCAGTGTCACATAAGATTTCAACCTGCCATGCCATGTCTCCAATAGTTTATCAAAACAATTTAGAACTCGCTTGGTTAGTCACCATTATTGTTCAAGTTATTTGATTCATTTATACCCAGACTGTCCAGAGAAAGAAGCCTGACCAAAATTTTTTTTTTACAGCCAAAGCAATATCTCCTCCATATTTTCAAGACTGCCGATGTTTGGGATGCTAAGGAATCAAGGAATGTACCAACCGCATAATTTCTCCGAGACATCAGAGGAGGATATAAACTATGATCGTTACAAGCGTTACAACAATGATCACAGTTATTCTGAAAATTCTTCCTGGACTTCAAGAACAATGAATGAGTCAAGGGGACTGGGTAACTTATTTTACATTAACACAGATTCTCCAACTTAGACCTTTATTTTCTTTCCTTACTATTACTACAATGATATAACAATCCATTACTATCTGACATATAATTGTTAATATACAACACAATAGTAGAGCTTTAAATTATCAATCAAGAATATTGTTATCAAAATAGCAGTACCATAGAAATACATACAATTAGCCACAGCATGATGGTGTCACATCCCCCTTCTGTCATGGGATCAGACCTACAATAACTGAAACTTGATGATTGCAATGAAATAATGTAACTTGTATCCTTGGCATTTAAAAACTCATTCCTTACAATAATTTATTCAAACGTATATTGGCATTTTCCTTTGTCATCAGGAGTGCTATACTTGTCATCAGTTTATATACTCCTAGTAGATGCTTCAATTGCAGAATAAATTATTGCAAGATATTTATTTTCAGACACTGAAGAACCTACAAGTTTATCATGGGAACATTTCTGTCTAACTTCTGTGCCAAAAGAGGAGGTAAGCATTGTAATATTTTCTGTTATCACCAACATCAAAACATTAACATGATACACTTATTATAACTAAATTTCCTTTATCCGGACAGAATAAAAAAATAAGAGAAATACATGTATTCATTATAAATGTGGAATAAAGTGTGTGATACACAACGAGCAGTACAAGTACCACACTAGAGTTAAAATATCATTATGCCTTTTAAATGCTGTCATTACAAATTTTATGATTCTCTCTACTACTGAGGCGGTCCGGTGTTGCAGCGGTGAGAACCTGTCACCAATACAATGAGAGTTGACTGTCCTAGATTCATTTCTCGCTTCGGGCACGCTGTTCTTTCTCTGAAAGTGGTATCTGTGTACATGTCTGGCTGATATAGCCTTAGTTTCTGCCTCTACATAAGATATCAATCAACCCCTTCTCTTTCTACTTCTGAAATATAATGTTATATCTGACTAAAAACATTTTAACTATATGTATTACATCTTTGTTCCAGTTTCACATCAAACGACCACAGATATTTATTTCAGCAAATCCTACATTCCAGGTAATTATTAACTAAAAATTATTCTACATATTTTTTCTGTATGGTAAGGAGCCTTGGGGGAAATGTGTGAGTCCCTGTTATCTATGCGAAGAGTAAGAAGCACTGGAATCTTCTATTCTCGGGTTGCAGTGTATCGCAAGGACCTTGAAGCAAAGTTTGCATGGACAGGACGTGGCTCTGTGTTTTGCAAAGCATGACATACACTCTATGGCTGTAGTCATCCCTTACCTTTTCAGGTCGTTAGGGGGAGGGGATAGAGGTGTTAGAGACCTCACCTTTCTCGGAGCCAGCTTTGCACGAGGACGGTGCCAATATCCTCTCTCCCTCTCACTGCTTTACCTTCCCCAACCCTCTAAGGTACCCATTCCCGCCAGCTGGGTCGACTTGGGGAAGTTTGCTGCGCTACTCCAGTATTGAACCAGCGCCTTCTCAATTCGAATGCCAGTGCTCTAATAACTTCCGCCGTGAGAAGAAAACAGTATTGCAAATCATTGCAACGTGAGAACAGGCTAATTTGTTCCCTCAAACTGTAAAATGTTCCAATATTGGTGATATATAGCCTTAGTTGCTGGCACGGCGTTAGCCACACTATCCAACCAGCCGCTATTAATATTATCTAGTTGATTACAGTAGTTTATGCTGGTGTTTACTTCTTATCACTCGGTAGTCCTGTCAATGCTAGTTAAAATATGTATGTAAGACTTTGTAGCAAAATATGATTGATTTCACTAGACTCTCTGTACATTATTTGTTCATTTAGACTTCAAAGTTAATGCATTTGGTGAAACCAAATTAACAAAATGAGACGGGTCTGAATAAAATACAGTTTGATTACTTTATTTTCAGATATAAGCTCAAACCCCATCGCTGGACACAGTATGAAGTCATCAAAGCTAACACTGGTTGCAAGACTGCCCAAGCTTAAAAACTGCAATCAGCAGATTAATATTCCTATGGACATTACCAAAGCGGAAAAGATTTCCTGTATTATGTAATAATCTACGTTATTTTTTTTGTGTCATAAACTGTCTGCAAACTGTGCAATGCTGGTAACCGTGTCATGAGGTAACCTTGGAAGGGACGGGATATCGGTATGACATGGGTTAGTCACCTGTCCATCCCATAACCTGCAGGTGGGGCAATGGATCAAAAGGGGTGGTGCCTCCCTCTTGTCCTTGCTGGCTGTTTGTTGATTGGACGAAGGCTGTTAGGTGAGTGTTTGACCTATGACATTCCTTGTTGTATGAATGTATGTGATGTAAAGTAGGGATACTTCTGTGCACGACGTCAGAGTGGACGGAACAAACGGTCTACACGGCATCAGGTTTCTTCAAAGCCGACCACTTTTTACCACGAGACCGAGTCTTAAGCTAAGAGGGCAAGACTTTGTAGGAAGGACGCTTGGGTTAGAGAACCTTGAGGGACGAGTAAGTGGCAAGGAACTGTCAGGACTGCCTGCTGTCGCTGTGGAAATCAAGGGTCTACTCGACCAGGACCTACACTACCGGAGAGGAAGATGTTCGACGCCAAGGCCGTCAGAAGTCGTTGTTCTCACAGGAGGACGTCTGCTGGGTTTGCCATTACTCCAATGCACCGGAGTCGAGAGAGACTTCATATCAAGGTGGTGTTCGTTTGGCACTGGAGTTGTCGAAGTAACCACTGTATGTCCCTAAAGTGCTGTGACTGGAGTACTGCTCCTCACATCACCACAAGCGTGGATCCACAAGAGAGACTGACAGGACGAGAACAGCTGTAACAACTGAGAGTTTAATTAGTGCGCGTATGCATGTGAGAGCGAATGGTAGTTTGACGGGAAATAACAACATTGCAATATTGGAAGTATATTTAGCACAGCTAGGACTGGGACATCCTCCAGGTGAGTCATTTTATTGTGCGTCTATATTTGAGTATTTTTGTCAAATAAATCATTATTGTTGTACTGTAAGTCACACGTCATCGAGTGTTATGTTCGGGGAACATCAGAGGTGGGGTTCGTGAGCTGCATAGTGGAAATTGTAAGTGATCGAAGTGTGATTATTGTATAAATTGCCCCCCTGCAAGATTGTGTGGGTAGCGCTAGGTAACCCTATCACCTACGAGCTCCCCGAGGGCAGTGTTCGCTTTTGGCGTAAAACTCAGGACCGTTGCAGCAAACAGTATTAAATGTCTGTTAATTGGTATTGTCTGCTTAATAAAACCCTCGTCTGTAATACAAATAAAAATGAGTCTTGGTCTCTGAGGATTAATTTAAAAACTTGAAGAAGTCTGAAGAGAAGTGCAAAGAATGGAATATCCTGTTGTTGCTATACTTTACAGTGGGATTATAAATATCCTGCATATTTGTGATACTATATCGAAAACAAATCATCTTGAAAGAATAAAATTAATTAAAAATAGAGAATTTGTTGTTTATGAATTAATCAAATATTAAATAAAAATACACAACGCTTCGAGCTTAGCCTTTTCGTCTTTTTTGAGTGTATGACCGGCTTGCATCTGAGGAAAAAATCGTCTGCCAGAAAAAAATTGTCTGTCCAGTAACACAAGTTCGTGATCCAACAGACAGCGGCAGTGAGAAAGCAGTGATATGATAGCTAGTAACCCAGCGTTTTAATATCCATGCTTGTCTGAGAGTCTGACACCACTGTGCAGTCTCCATATAACAATGTCCTGCCAACTAAATGTCTGAAAAAGTCCTTAGAATGGTGACTTCTATGAGAAAAAAACGAGCTTCCTACCCACGAGACGTCGGGTTTTCACGTTAACATATCCCGGTGTTCGACAGCTAGACACTGGACACTTGAGAATGTCACCCAGGTCGCAAATGATGTGTCTATAAAACGTGATAAAAATTCTCTTACCGTTCAGTTCTGTTTACGTGAAAGCATAAACCTGTACACTGAATGGGTTATCGAATGATTTAGAAAAGAAATGTCGACATGACTTTCACAGAAAGGCGGTAATGAGGACAGAAATCTTCCTATTTCGACGAAGTTATTTTTTACATCGTACTTATGGACAGTATACTTAATGTACACATACAGTATAATAAGTATAAACACAAAGGGCAATGGAATTTCAATAATATTCCTTCTCTCTCTCCTCTCTCTCTCCTCTATGTGTGTTGGGGGAGGGGGAGAGGGGAATATTTCCCTTACAAGATCTCAGACAGGCGCATACATGTTAATTTTCGAAGGTTTTGATTTTCACTCTCTCACTTACATGTACGCAAGCACGCACACCCTTACTCACACGCACATGCTCAAGGCATAGTGTCCTAGGTCTGAACAAAAAATAGTGAATGTTCCCACTTTTTAAACAAACAAAACTGATGAACTAACACCGGTAGAACTTAAAAGTTACACGCCAAGAATATTCCGCACGTTTGAACATATGTGTGCGTCAATGAAGTATGTCTACATTGTCGAAAGTCAGAGATTGCTTTTGTTTTAGTTCGGACGTGTGAACCGTGTGAACGGCTCACCAATTCAGTTCAGTGATCACTTGTATGCGGCAAGAATTACCTGTCGCGGGCAAAGGTCAACGGTCAAAGAGCTGAAGCCACACCCGTTCCTTGCCGATTTATAACACTACAAGAGACACTCAAGTCCCTCTCAGGGGCTCAACCCTCTCCCGTGAAGGGCATATCCTGCCGAGATATACAAGACAGCCTGACCCTACTTTATCGCTCTGCTACCCGCTGCTACCCGCTGCTACCCGATACATCGTCGCTCGTGCAACTCACTTTCTATTCACAGACGACCTCAACTTTCTTTACATGTGACTGGACACAAGACAATGAAATGAAGCAGTTCGGTTCATTTTAAAGAACCTTAATTTGTTTTGGAAAGATTGTTCTGTTATTTTACTGCACCGGAAGCGAAAGGAATACCTTTCTGGTCACACCTGCGACACTCGGACGACATACCCGGTATACTTTCCACTCTGGTGACAACATTTATCGCCAGCCATGAGTACAGTAAAACGTGAGTGAATTCTTGTTCTTTGACGTTTAATGCTTCCTTATTATTACTTTTTGTTTTTTGTTGTTTTTTGGGGAGGAGAACTGTTTAATTGTTAGAATTTTTTGTTGCTTGTTTGGATTCGCTTTTTTGTACCTGTTATCTCTTCTGTTGTTGTCGTCGTCGTCAATATTATATTGCTTTTATTTTTGGTGCAGCTGAAGTTATCTTTGTCAATAACATCAAGTGTTCGTGTGTTTAACATTTTTAGTTAGTGCCATCGTATGATTTCGATAAATTTTACGACCGAGTCAAAAAATATCTCAGGTTTTTCTGCATTTCCTTGAAAACCACTAAGCCCCAGATTATTGCGTGCAATCTTATCAACTTTCACCTGTTGAAAGGTGAATGGGTTGAGTGCATGGGCGCGGCCCTGAGGATACTTTATCCTTTGTAATTTCACTTTAAACATCGCTCTCTTCAAGGCACTTGTAATATTTCTAGCGCTTAAGACGCAGCTGTACTTATCTACACGTCTCATTTATCATTAAAAAGTCTAGAAGTTTCGCAGTTCTCACTTTTAGACGACAACCATTCTTCAACATGTTTTAATATACCTCACGCTTTCAATTCGAATGATGGAAGATATATATATATATAAAATAATAATCTTCATTACCCGCATGTGGATTAATATATATATATACTTCTTGTCTTCATTTCGAATAGGCTTGAATTTGAAGTATTACTTTAAGAAACTACAGCAAACATTTAAAGTCTGGAAGAAACTTCATTTATTGCAGTCATGTCATGCGTTCTGTACCTGAAATAAATTTGACGGAAGAGAAAAGTGAAAGTAGAGACATTTCGCGTGGTAGCAAAAGTCGTCAAACAATGCATCAGACCCTGTCAACATGGCTGTCTGAGTGTCGCTGGCCTAGTTGTTACTGCTTTTTATATCTTGGCTTTCATTGCTCTTGGTCAAAAGCCGTCGAACAATGGTGGTGGTGGTACAGCATCGCAGCAAAGACCATGAGTTGTTATAAGCTACTTTATGTGAGACTCCAAGGATTACGCAGATAGGCCATCCCATTGAGGTCCAGTTTAGAAATTATTTTCATACAAATATTAATAGACGAAATATTTCAAATCGACATATTTTACATCCTTTACATGGCTGACACTGTCATGTGTATGTGTGTGTCTTCTGTTTCCAGTCTTTGTGTGTTTGTCGTGTATTTGCTGCTCGCAGTTTTTCTGCACAATAAAACTTTACAGGTGTTTCTCGTAATTTTCTTACAATTTTCCTTGCTTCAAATCTAGCCCAGAAGGCTGCTAATGTCTAAAATAAATGTTTGCGTTGGCAATGATTAATTCATAGGCTCAATATTTCAATCCGCCTCTAACGGTCATGCCAAAAAACGTGTATTAACAACGGGCTATTGCACGTTAGTGATAACGTCACAGAGACAAGGGCAGACAAGAGTTGTACCACAATGTGCAGAGAACGACAACCACACCCTCGTGATTTACAACCGGTACTCCAGTTTTTTCTTTCTCCGACTGACTTATCGCGGTCCTGAGAAGGCTTACCGAGTAGGAATCCAAGATACAGAGTGGACGAGGTCCTTTTTCATTCTGTCTTTACCAGCTCACGAAGGACATCCAGCAGAAGATCTCTCCCTGTCTCGGGTTTCTGCTGCTTGTCAGCAAAAACTTCTTGGCATGGGCTTCAAAAAAGGTGGGTGACGTGGCACTAAACTGTGAGTGAGTCAGTTAATTTTATTTTCAATACCCTGGTTTTGTAGAAACAGGGGCTCGTTGCACAAACCCGGAAGACGAAAACGCGATTGTCACACCCTGCCAGTCGCATACAGAGGACGCACCCGGTTTATTTCGAAACCGTTCGCAATTCTTACCTACCAGCCTTGATATCGTTAGAAAGTGAGCTTTCTTTTTAAACTTCTGTGTTGACGCAGTTGTATTCATCTCCTATGTACATTTTTTCAAGGTTTTGTCTATTGTTTCACATCCACATTTCTACGTTATGTTGTGAAATTTACTTTTTAATCCAATTCTTGGTAGACTATTTTGTAAATTCGCTTCTGTTCTCTGTATAAGTGTTATAGCCCATGCCAACTGCTCATTTCTTTTGACATTTTTTTGTTTGTTTTAATATTTTTGTTTATGATAGCTGATCTTTATTCTTTTGTAATTATTTGCGCCTGCGAATTTTTTTTTAATATAAATTTTTAAGGCACTAGCATCAAGTGTTAATATAGGGCAAAAATTCTTCATTGTTAACAGAAAAGCTAGTTGCCCATTTAGTTAGTTTTTAGAAATCTTGTGGACATTATCAAAACAACTGTCTCCTATTATCACTATGCTGCTTTAGGAATGAAATACCTGCAGGCCTACACGTGCTGAAATTGAGGATTAAATGTATGCACCCCTCAAAGGCAGCTTATCTCGTGTAATCTGTAACTAAACAATGAAGTGTGCCGGGCAAACCGGATATAAGCACATGTTGATACTGTGTTTTTTAAGTGTAATGACCATCAGCTAGTTCCATCGTTAGTACCGTGTTTCTCCAAAACTAAAACGGTTCCTATTTATATTTGCTCCAAAAGAGGTATTATGGTTTATTTTCAGGGGTGTCTTATTTTTTTTATGCACAAAAATCTACCTTTATTCTAATACAGTCTTGTCGACATCTGTAACATCGTCAAAACTGCGCAAACCCTAATTCCCGGCTTTAATTTCTCCTGTTGAATCATTGTCCATTAAAATTTATATTATAATTTATTTTAAAGCATAAATGTAATAATATTATTTATCTATTATTGCTATCACTATAAGTCAATACGTCCGTCGTGTGTTTCAACGGACGAACAAAATCCGACCATCTGGCTGACGATCTTAACTTAGGGGTTATTTGGGGTTAGGTCTTATTTTCTGGGAAAACATGGTAGTTATTAGATTCATGCCATTCGCACACACACACACACACACGCTCGCATAGAGATATCTCGCATGCACACAAAAATGTGTTAAAACGTGGAAGTGAAATGTGCGTTACGTAGGCGACAATAACTATAAATTATAACACATTTAGAGTAGTTGCTATCGCGAGCCCTCCAATCGTATAGCGGTCTTTTTTAAAATTTAACGGTACATCCGGCATGACGTAATCTGCGATTGTGAGCACTCCCACGGATATAACACGACAATGTCACACGCCTGGACATAGCACTACAATGTCACAAGCCTGGACATAGCACTACAGTGTCACACGCCTGGACATAGCACTACAATGTCACACGCCTGGACATAGCACTACAGTGTCACAAGCCTGGACATAGCACTACAGTGTCACAAGCCTGGACATAGCACTACAGTGTCACAAGCCTGGATATAACACTACAATGTCACACGCCTGGACATAGCACTACAGTGTCACACGCCTGGACATAACACTACAATGTCACAAGCCTGGACATAGCACTACAGTGTCACAAGCCTGGACATAGCACTACAATGTCACACGCCTGGACATAGCACTACAGTGTCACAAGCCTGGACATAGCACTACAGTGTCACAAGCCTGGACATAGCACTACAGTGTCACAAGCCTGGATATAACACTACAATGTCACACGCCTGGACATAGCACTACAGTGTCACACGCCTGGACATAACACTACAATGTCACAAGCCTGGACATAGCACTACAGTGTCACAAGCCTGGACATAGCACTACAATGTCACACGCCTGGACATAGCACTACAGTGTCACAAGCCTGGATATAACACTACAATGTCACAAGCCTGGACATAACACTACAATGTCACAAGCCTGGATATAACACTACAATGTCACAAGCCTGGACATAGCACTACAGTGTCACAAGCCTGGACATAGCACTACAATGTCACAAGCATCAGCGTTAAACTTCTAGCGACTAAAGATCTACATGGTACATATGCAAGACACCTCTTTATTTCCGGTATAGGTTTTGCATATTGGACATGCAAACATGGACAACTTATTCTTAATTGAGAAAGGTTAAATTCCAACATGAACGGTCGAGATCCGTCAATGACAATGCAGAACACGTTCGTGCAAGTGAACAGGTGTTTACATTTCTTTGAACCTCAGGGAAACAAGCAGACTGAGACTCTGAAAAATAGACTGATAAGAGTTTAGTTCAAATACCGATCTCAGGCCACTGCGGAGAAGACAAGCAGGTGGACAGTGTGCCAAGCTCTCTAGATAGTGATGGCTAACGAAATAAATCTGAGCAATAAATATTCACCCATCCCTTTGAGGAAAGTGTGACTGATATGAACGCTTTATGAAAATCAAGATACGAAAATAAAAGACGACGATAGGATATTTCTAACGGTATAATAAATCTTATCTCTGTGTTAACGATTACAAAGTTAAAATACGATTTCTAAGTGCAAAATGAATGAGTAATACGATCAAACAAACAAAGAACGACAGGAACGAAAGAATGAAATGAATAACTTCCCAGAACTTGAGAAAATAATTAGCGGAATATTTGGATCTTCTACAATAAGTAACTAGAAATTATATGAATAAAGTATTTGATGAATGAAGGTTTATGAGAGTACACTCTTTAATTTCAGTGATTTTTTGGGCGTTTGTCTTCATCCTCGTTTTCACGTGCTCTTCTGCTGACACCCATGCTGACTGGCCAGGTGAGAAATGGTTTTTAACAGGATATATTCTGTTGTCACTGGTGCATGCCGATATTCTTAATGTTCAATCAATCTACATTCAAGATATACATCTACAATCAAGCTACATTCCCTGTACCCTACCATTGTAATCTCTACATCAGCCCAGAGGTGCATCAGGCTTATGATGCTCTCGTCTTAAAACTCTTCACGACCCCTGCGGTCTCCTATGCCCGCAACCGCGTTTACCCATTGCCACGCTGCGGGCGAACAGGACCGTCGTGTTTTTAATTTTTTTTTTTTTTTTTTTTTTTTTTTTGCGTTTACAGCGCATTTTTTGGTAAAGAAATCGCTTAGTTACGATAGTTTGGGCATTTCTGAACACAGTTATTTCCCTTGTAAAGGGAGGGTACTCTGTCTTGACTTAACTATCGTCAGTTTTCCAGAGTAACCTTTCTTTTTTCTTGAAAAAAAAAAATGGCGAGACGATGTATGAGAAATTGGGGCTAGCTCCTCGGATTTTCAGAATTCTGGCATCATTTGTGAATTTCTATGGACAAGAACAATAGTGTGTGCATTTCTTTTTGGTTTTCAAAGATCAAAATGTGTTCCTATAAGTCATCTTTGTGTTAGACTTCTTGTACGGTGACAACTGTGTAACCACGTGTAGAAAAAATTTCTATTTCATCTACCCGATTCTGTATGGATTACAATAATAAAAGTGGGCTCTCAAGCAAGTTTCAGGTAGGATTGTTCAAATTGTACACATTTTGATCTATCATTATCAATTTGAATTATTCTTCTAGCTCTTTTAGTTATTTTTTTTTAATTTTTTGAAAACCGGTAAAATTCTGTGTACCGGTGGGTCGAACGGCCTGTAGCCTAGTCCGTCGCCAGTGGTTCCCTGGTTACTGAGAGACAGAGAGCGAGACAGAACGTGTTGCCATCAGGCCTTCAAAGACATGCGTAATAATATTATTAGCTCGCTCATTATCTATAAAGCACATGTAGATTCAGTAATATACTACAGGTAGCTGTATAAATAACAAAGTAAATATATTCGCTGCATGTTTGATGGATGTGATTCAGATGAAGATGAAGAGGATGCATTTGAGAAAGACATAGCCATCGACCAGCTGAGAATCCACGACTACAGCCGTTTCTACAGTCAGTACGGAAACCGGGTGAAGCCAGGCACAAGTCCTGCCTTCAACTTCACAGTTCGAGACCTGCCTGTCCCTAGGGAGGATCCAGACGGTTTTATATATCAACGGAGTAAACGTGCGGTAGACGACGATGTGGAGTATTCTGGAGGTGTGTGTATTTATGTATGTATGTCTGCGTCTATGTGCAATCGTAACAACTTTGTGCTTAATTCAAACGCATGACTGCATGTATGTCCGTGTGTTAGTATGGGTGTTCCACTCTCTACTTGATTGTTCTTTCGTGCATTGTTGAAGATGATTACAACATTACATTATTAACACTTTAATCCTTATTTTGTATCCTTGAAGATGTGTAGGATGAGCACTCTTCATCTTGTTTTCTCTATTATTTAATCTTATATCTAAAGTCTGCGAGAAAGATAAAGAAAATAAGCAAACAAAAAACTTGCCAAAACAGAGTGATTTTAATTAGCTTATCAATCACGATCATCTGTTTCCCTCTTTGTGTACATATGTGTGTGGGTTCGTGCGCTTGAATGTATGTGCACTTATGTGCGTTCTTGCGTGCGTTCGTGTGCTTATGTCGGTATTTTGACTGTCCTAAAGATGGGCCATGTGGAGGCGACACCCCGCCATGTCTCGAATTAGGCCAAACATGTGTCTTGAACGCGTCATCATCTGACGGTTACCACTGTGAATGCGTGCCAGGGTTTGAGGAAGTTTCTCCAAACCTTATCTGTACCGGTGGGTTCTATGAACTATGTTCTACTAACAGTCTTTTCAATGCTTTATTTGCTACTATCAGATACTTTTTCAACTGTTTCCTGTTTCCGTTCAACGTGCAAGAGACAAACTTTCCTCTCGTGATGACAAATATTTTACAGATGCGATATCAGACCACTCAGAGCCTATTTTAAGTGTTGAAGGCAGAGACAGGATCTCATTATGCTAAACTACCCTTAATTAAGGACAACAGGAACACGTCATACAAATACTCCATACACAAAACCTCAAGCTCCAACTAAAGAATATTTTACATAACAAACTGCAGCAAGTGTCACAGCTCATTTTGTGACAGATATCACTGACAACCAGAGTTCAACACTCCCCTCCCATCGCAGGTCAAAATGTCACCCGAACTGTCAGTGCACTTTGAGCATTCAAATTTTGGGGCGGTGGCGCCATTTGGGGGGATTTTAGCTTAATGTGCACTCTTACTTCACAGTTTCCAATTCATTCCACGATCCCCTTTTTACTTTGGGATTTATTTTATGTACCCCAAAGCTGCAACTAGCCCTGAACGTTTTTTTAAAACATTAGTATAGAAATTTAAGTGCCATATCGTCCGTAAAAGAGCCGCATATTGTCGAAATGCTAAGAAATAGATGGAAGAAAGCACTTGAAAATTATACAAATAATTTACTATAGAGAAACCCAGAAATTTGTGCATTGGGATATTACTGACAAGAAATTTTACATGTATAATTAAAATATACTGCTGTTAGCATACGTGTATTTTTATGTAGTACATGTAAAGTTCATATATACATAGTGTTCAGTTTACATAGATCTATATTTGTAAATCAAGTCTACTATAATAGTATACATCCCATTTATTGCGCTGTTTATCCAGAAATTCCACAGACACGGCGTGTGTACGTGACCACGCCTCTTGACACGCCCACCTACAACACGGAACTAAACAACAACAAGAGTGACATTTTTCAGGAATTCCAGAGAGCATGCGACCGTTCTGTAAGTACAAATATTATCCCATAGTTGTGTCCTGCCAACTTACAACTGTCGTCTGACTGCGTGACTCGCAAACTTGTTTCGCCGTTAGCTTCAGGATTTTTATCAACAAGATTGGCGAGCAGAAATTATATCCGAAGAACCTTATGAACTGTATCCATCTTTTAAATCTTCTTTCTCAGTTAGTGTACCTTTATATAGCTTATCAAATGTTAATGTTCGAAGCAACCTGAATAGACTTAGATTAGCGGTTTCACCCATAAAATCGCACGCTCTAAGACATGTTGTTAACCCCGTTGCTATGGATCGTAACTGCCCATTCTGTCATTTTTATTTGCCCGGCATACAATAATGAATTCATATATGAATAACATTCTAAAGGAATTCCTACCCATTAAACTCCGGTTACTTAGCACTACAAATGCTAAAAGTCTGTTCAATCTGTCGCTATTGGTTTTTCAGGCATTTCAAATTTGTATGGATGTTACTTGAATGGGACTACTGTAGTGCATTACTGAATTGTAAAACAGAACCTTTAACATAATTGTGAACAGTTTGTATGCATAAATGCTTCTTATATATCTTAGCTATCTGACCTACAAGTTAATTTCTGAATACACTCATAATCCATAATCCATAATCCATTCACCCTTGGCAATGGGCTGAAGGTCTACTCAACAAAGTTCTTTCGTTCTGCTCCGTCAGCCGTTGAGCTTTTCAGTCTTCACCCTTTGTCTGTGGTCATGAAGTGTCTGTGATTCTGTCCTGTCTGCTGTATGGTGTCTAATCTGATGTCAGTTTTTTTTCTGTCTGCAGTGATGTATATTGTGCTGTTTAGGATGCTTGGAAGATGATAGATTCTGTTTATTATGGCTGAGAGCTATTTTGTTAAAGAAAGATGAACGTTCATTTTGATAATGAATGTTGAATTATTTTTCAGTTCAACGATTTTTTCCGCAACATAATGGGATTCGTGGGTCTTCGAACGCTGGAGTTCAGGTACACATTGTTTACGTATTGAAGATAGACTAATGTTTGTTTTAACAACAGACTTTCCTGAATCACAAACGGTACGATGGTGTGTTCTTCAACGTATGAACGGATTAGCTGCTTATTACTTAAGTATTGCTTCCTTCCCCTTCAAAACCTGTGTTTGGAGAGGGTTGTTTCTCCTCTGTTTCAATCTCGTCGACACTCGTTGGTCCACCGGCAAACTACTGAAAGCGGACTAACTAGTATGCTCGTAGAGCCTCTGTCCACCCAACGGATAGCATCATGGTCCTCTCTATGTACTAATCTTCTGTCGTGGGCTTCTGCCCGTGATGAACAAATGTTTCTTTTTGTTCAGCAGTGCTTTTAGGCCCTTGGTCACCCAAGGTTTGTTGTTAGGATAAACATACACTGCCTTGATGGACTGGTGCAATCAACACTATTTTACTCCTCACTTTTACTCCTAACTGTTTGTTAAATGTCTGTATGGGTATGTGAGCAAAGACAAATTTCTGTCCTCCTGGGCAGACAATAAAGTCTGTTTTGATTTTTTTTTTTTTTTTTTTTTTTTTTGTGTGGGAAGTTTCATTGTCTCCATTGTGTCTGATCACCTGGATCGTCTACAGTTTGCCTACAAGCCACAAATGTGGGGGGTGGTGGTGTCTGATGCCACTCTCACTCTTTTAGATGTTATCCTACAACGCTTGCGGCCCTATGTTTCTCGAGGAGTAACAAGGACTAATCTAACCTACCACACTTGGACACATCTGGCACCTAAGTTCTGGTCGTGCTCATGGATTTTTCCAGCGCCTTCAACATGGTCCAGCCTCATCTTCTCGTAAAGCGCATACTAAACTTGGATGTCAACACTAGCCTAGTTCTGTGGATACAATCATTCCTGAAGGACCGACAACAGAGGGTGGGTCTCAGAGTTTCAACAGCAGGTACTGTAGGGTCCGGCTCGTCTGAAAGGATAGACCTGCCAATGATTGGAATAATTCTGTCAGACGAGAGGATCCTCAACACAGGTACCCTCCAGGGATGTGCGTTTTCCAATATTCTTTTCTCTGTGTATACAAATGAGATTACCATTAATAATGGTATTCTCAAACTTGTAAAGTATGCAGATGACATGGGCCTGGTGGCCTGCCTCAGAGACTAGCAGTACCTGGGCCTGCGTGGGGGAACTGGAGGACTGGTTTGACCACAGCTTCCTGGAGATGAAATTTCAGAAAACGGAGGAGATGGGCTTTGGGAGAGCATACGATGAAAGAGATGGCAGTACCAAAAATCGAAATCAAAGTACAGCAGGTACACAAGGCTGCTATGTTTAAGTACCTTGGTATAGTGATAGACGGAAGTCTATCTTTTAGCGAACACGTGTACCAAGTGTACAAAAAGGTCCAGCAAATAATTACCTTCTGATGAAACTCTGCAGCTTCAAAGTCAGCTCTGGGGCGCTGGAGACAGTTTAAAGCATCCTCATATTTACATCACCGCCTGGTATCGTCACATCCTCGTCAAAGACAAGGCAAGACTGTCTACCAGGCAAATAAAATTATTAGTACACCACAGCTGCTACTTTCTGACTTTACCTTCCTGCAGTCCGAAAAATTTGTCTTGGGTCCTCGGACAGACCATAAAATTTGATTTCATTTGACATGTTCGTCATTTCTTATCCTTTCCATGTCGTTCAGGGAAGGTACCCAGAAGGAGACAATTGTGGTTTACGTCCTCTACTTCACGAGCTCTGGCACGACAACCCTTGTGTCTGTAGCCAAGTCAGTGCTACGCATGGAGAGTGACCGTCAAATAGTGATTAATAGTACAATGTACCAAATCACTAAAGCTTCGGGAATCTTTCTAACCTTTGGTGGAATTTCTTCAGAAAACGATGGTAAGAAAAGCACATTAATAAGAATCAAATGTATTATATATACTCTTCCAGTAGTATAGGACACTAGTTGTAACTGTCGGTGGATATCTAGATTCATCAATATCACTATTGCTCACTACAAGAAAGTGTCTGATTTGTTGCCTCACAATGTGTACCTTGCTCCCTCCACTGCTTCCTTGATCCTTCTTTGACACCCTTGCTCTCCTGAAGTCAAAGTTAGTATCCTTCTGTCTGTGTTTAGACGTCGACTGGTGCATGGACCCTTCTCTTTATTCGTGTGATGGAGATAAGAGATGTGTTGATGGTGGACTTCGCTACACATGCGATTGCAAGCCCGGATTTGTGAACATAAGTGGACAGTGTACCGGTAAGTTAAAAAACCCGATGTGGCTAAAAATCCCTATTTAAATGATTATAAATTTTAAAAATTTGATTTTTAACAAGTTATTTTTTTAACTTGTCTTTCTGTGTTGCACACAAGAACGAAAGAAGCACACACACACACACATCGATGTCTCAGTGTTTGGGTGTGACATTGTTATGCACAAATAGATAAATATTGAAAGTTTCTTTTGTTTTCAGATGAGAAAGTCTTGCAGTATGGTAAGTTTCACAAATTCCTTTTGCTATTCATGCATTTAATTCATAGAACATAATTCTTTTCTGTTTTTATCTTGGAACAAAATGAAGCTCTGTGTGCCTTGAGTAGGTTTATGCTGTCGGCAATGGGGAGCAATGTCGGGGAAGGGAGACAATGAATGAAAAGAGTTACAAAAGTTAAGGCATTAGTCAAAGAAAAAAAGACAAGAAAATTCAGTAGTGTTAATGACGACAGAGAAACAGCAGAGAGAAAGATTGTCTTGACATATAGAAAAGAGAGACAGATGGATGTGTGCACGTTGACAGACTGTCTTTCTCGCAGATCTCTATCCTTACGGCCAAGCAAACGGAGACCAACTGCTTCCGGAAGGCGATGATGATGTTTTTACTGTCGACGTCACGTCCGGTATTCCATTCGCCGACAAAACGTACTACTCCTTCTACGTGAGTAGCAGTTAGTGTTACATTGACACTCGATACTTTAAAAAAATGTGGTTTATATTATTACTGTATTTTGTATAATATTGTAGTCGATTCCTTCAACACCAAACCTAATTAATAAACTCACTTACTCATTCACTCGCTCTCTCACTCACTCACTTACATTGTGAGCAGTGTTTGAACTCTGTTCCCAGCTCGGCATCAACGGTCTCATCACCTTTGACCAAAGAGACAGCGGACTGTACGTGCAGCTGTACAACCACATCAAGATGTTCAGTCCTTACCAGGCGGACATCATCACACGGGGTGGATACGGCCGTAAGTCGCGATCTGTCTTTTTTCCCTAGATGTAAATGTTCTAGTGACAAAAATGCATTCTGTACTTGGATTTTCGAATTTTAAAACTAAATATTTACAAGCGAATCAGAGGAAGAAAGATTTTTTTGTAATTTAATTTTTGAATTGCCTGTTACATGTTGAGTACTTTTAACATCTCTACTACCCTATAGTGACTTGCGCGAGGAAGTGAGTTCCATTGTTTTGCTCCACAGTAATTAAAAATCCTGTGACCATATATTGTTCTTCTGATGACAGAAGTAGTTAGAAGACTGTCATCAGACGAAGAGTGTAGTCGTCTGGCTAGGACATAGTTAAGATAGTCAGGGCAGAAGCCAGCAAAGAAATTAAAACATAGCACGGACAGTTTGTCCTTGAATGAAAGATCGGATTGGTAGCCTGTGCAGAAAACGAAGGAGATGACTGACATAGTCCTGTTTAAATTAAATGTTTACGTTAATTTTTTCAGAAATCTGGTACAAGATTTATCCAAGACGAAGAAATGCAACAGCTCTCTTTGAAAAGGCCGACAAAGAAGTAATGGAGTTCCTTGACCTGAAAAAGTTCAAGGCTAAGCTTGTTATCGTGATCACGTGGGATAGAGTGTCTCACTACTCCAACAGGAACATGGTAAGCATATATTTCCCTCCCTTGTAGAAAATGCAATGATGATTAGTATGTGTGTGTGAGCGAGTGCGCATGTGAATGCTTTATGGGGGTCTTTTAAATAGGTGTTGTTTCCCCACTTTCTCACCCACGATGCAGTTATGAAAAATCCGCTACAGATACAAATAACCGGGTCCTGATGTGACAGGTCCGATATACGTTTACCATGATTTGTTTTCGTTATTAGGTATGACATTCCTCAATGGTCCGTACTTTAGTTCACAATATACCTGCAGCCTCTGTCACTTGGTCATGTGGTCATCTTGATCACTACTATGCACACGACTTTCGATGTCAGTGGCTTTGTTGCGGGCATTGGATGCTGTATTAAGCAAGCGATAAAATGAATTCTATTTAATAAGGTGAAGATGAATGTTTGTAAAACTGAGGTCATGTTGATCGATGCAAAGCACGGATGGCAAAGAGTGAGCGTGTCTTCACTCACATTGCCAATCACCAGATTGCATTTTCCCATTTCGTCCGTACTTTTGAAATGTACCTTAATACACGACAATGAACATACATAGCAACCGGCTTTGTAAAATATTAAACTTTCCCCTGCGACTTATTATGAAAATTCGTTAAGTATCTGTCGATGGATGCAGCCAGCAAACTAGAAGTGTCGTTCGCTCTTTCCCAAGTCGTCACTTCAATGAGGTTTTCATTGGCTTATCTGATGTGTAGCTGAATAAACTCAAGAGAAGAGCCTTCATTGTTCTACTTCGGCTTTGTCATGCTTCCTCCACTGAGATGCTTAGGTCACTTCACTAGCTTCCAATTAGAACCTGCATAGAGTACAAGATGGCATCGCTTGAAGTGCCTACACTGGGGTAGTTTCCCTATCTATTTTTCTTCACCATCACGGGTACTGAGATCGTAGAACACCTTTCCAAAATTTCTTCATTCCATCTTCTGCAAATGCCCTTTTTCAGTGTCTGGATCCACAGTTTAGAATTAAGTGCTAATGCATCTACAGCATACACATACATACTAACTTTCCCTGTGTTCTGAATCATGCTCTTTGAGAGAAGGTAACAAGCAAACATGCATTACATAATTTTATATGTGAGTGTTTTGTGTCCACTACATAATTACTTTTTTTATCATGGTCACTTTTCTTTACTATTGACAGAATAATCGAGTGACATTCCAAACAGTTTTAGCATCTGACGGGGAGATGTCCTATGCACTGGTTTACTACAAAAAAGATTCCATGTTGTGGGATCCTATAGTGACCACCAATGTTGTCATAGGTCACTCGGATGGCAAAAAACGACCCACTTCCATCACCAGGTCTACTTATTCCTATAGCTTATGGGCCATCACAAGAATGGGAACTCATCAAGGCAATACTGGTATGCTGTATTTATTCTGATTATAATTCAACGGAAAAGTTAAGGAGTGTTTCATAACGCCTCTTATAAATAATTATTTAATTAAAAAGCTACACTGCTCTGAGGAATCGAAAGACCAGCTTCACTTCTCTTGAAAGTTACACGGAATCTTTCTTTCTGCGTAATACAAAATATTACGCAAAATAATATTTTTGGCAAAAACACGCATGCGTTCAGAAATCAAATCTCCCTCCTTCGTGCAAGTATAGGAGGAGGTCATACATGGCCTCGATGAGCTCACCAAAAGCCAAGGTCATCAACAAGGTCCTGCCCCACTAACCCCAAGGGTACAAAACCTTCCCACTATGTCGAAAACATATATGTAAATTTGTTTGTTCAAAATACTAAAACCAATAAAAAAGACTTATCCTTGTGTTTTTGACCGCTTTCAGGACGACAAGGGACTTGGGCGTACAAGGTGGGCGAGAAGTACAGTCCTGACCAGATATGTGACGACTGGTACCAGACGTATCTCCCCAACATAATTTCTTACCATTCTCTGGACTCATGGATACCCAGGTGTCCTTGTAATTTTCATCAGCTTGGGTGGCGATGGACTTTCCGCAGATATATTAATGAAATCAACGCACGCTGTTACAACATTGAGTACTCCTCGGGTTGGAGATTTCGCTATAGTGGAAGGGTAAAAAGTCTTTTTACTCTAATAAAATAGTTGTTTTCTGTGAAACATGCGTAAATGGTCATCGACAGACAGAAACTTTCAAAGCCGAGCTGTTACATACCTGTGCATTGTGTCTGTGTCTGAGTCTTCAGTATAATTATATTAATTTAAAGAGTGACAGAGATGGTGTGACGCTCATCGCTTTATTTTCTTAGTATTTTTCATTATCATGTTTCTTGTCAGTCGCACTGCGTTCATCATAGACAGTACCTACAGCAGCTTTTAGAATATTTATATTTTCAATTTCTCTCCAGGACTGCTGTTATTCCAACACTGGAAATTTCTGGACGTGGGTGCAAGGCATACCGTATGCGGGTGGAATCACTACCTATAACCCCGCCTACAACTTACAGCTCAACAAGGAGCACGACCGTGACCCCCATGACGTCTGCTGCGGCCCGTCCTCCACCATCGCCAGCTGCAGGAAGTACTACGACCTGCGACCCTACGGCTGGTGCACCACAGTTCCAACCTCTGAAGATGGTAATCTGTCCTTTCATGTTGCAATTTAATACACTTCTGGGACTCATCTAGAAAGTTTTCTATTTGTCAGCAGATACATATATATTCACTCACACACTTTTATGTACATTCATTACCACATTTAAGATAGCATAAAGACCACACTCACATTTTAAATCGTCGTTCTCAATTTACAAACACGCGTTTCTTATTTTGATGTGATCACCAAATTATGCTAGCACATAAAGTATGATTCTCGGAAACAGTTGACCTTTACTGTCTATGTAATAGCATGGTCTTGGGGTGACCCTCACATACTCACCCTGGATGGTATGGAGTACACATTCAACGGTTGGGGGGAGTACACCATGCTCAAGGTCCACACACAAAATGTGACCTTCAACCTCCAGTGTCGGACAGACAGAGCTGAGACAGAGAACGGAACTCAGACCGATGCCACGATCTTCTCTGCCTTCGCGATGGCCGAAAATGGCGTCCGTGTGTTTGTACAGCTCGATCCAAATGACAACCAGTGTAAGACTCTCCATCTACTTTACTGTAATAGGCGCTCAATGATTTTCAACATCCTCAGTCCTTGATAAATTGTTACGACCCGCTTATTTTGCAGTTATAATCATGTGCAGACACTTAAATAAAAAGTTGATTAATCGATTTAAGTTTCTTCCGTATAACTATCAATTGTCAAATATTTACTGCACTCTAGTCGCCTGATTGGTTTTTCCCCCTCAGCCTTAATCATCTACGCCAACGGCACGGATCAAAGTCGGAGTTTCCGAGATCGAGTGAACTTCACTTTGCAGACAACAGCTTTTTCTCTGAGGAGGGACAACAACAGCCTGGGAGTGTTATTCGGAGCCTCAGGTATGTTACATAGTCGGTCCTGTACATATCAATACATATGTACACCTGTGTTACTCTTCTTTTCGTCTGCATGACCGGATCTTCAGATTGCAATCTTTATTGCTCTCGTAGACGTCAGCATGTCATGTGACCCATTACGAAACTCGGTGTAAGATATTCGTTAGAGGTGGTCGACGCAAAGACCGGACAAAACAGTGGCTAACATTTAAACAATGGACCATGCAAGACTTGCTTACCGCCGATAACCACGGGACTGAGGAGATTTGTCAACCGCTGCGTCTATTCGTTTCCATTTACGACTGGAACTGGTGAACAATAGAACCTCTCAGCTGGTATTATATGGACCAAGGATCGTATCAATGAATGAATGACATCCAAGGGGAAGCTTGTTGGTCCAGCACCTCGATCCAACACCTCAAAGCCAGCCGTCGGTGCGTCCAGCTAAAACAGCGTTCGGACTTTGCCTTCCGCACCTACTTAAACCTTGTACCCATACGTAATTGTTGTCTTACAAAGCCAGACGTCAGCGGTCGTGGTGCAGATTATCTTCATGTATCTACTCCTACTTTTTAATCTCTATGGCAATTTGAAAGTTTTAACCTACTCAAAGAATGACAAGATCAAAACATCGAAAGAAGATCTTTTACACAAAAACATGATTAAGTAAAACAGCATGTTTGCAATTTTTATTTCGATAGCTTGAACTATAATATCAGGAAACATTTTTACTTTTAATTAGCGGACTGCCAAAGAATTTTCAGTTTTGTTCCAACAAAAAATTTCTCAGAAAAAAATATAGAGATGAAAGGAAACCATTATTTTCCATTTTTCTTCAACGGTATCGCTATTTGTAATGTTCATCACTGTCATGAATGCGCAGGTATTGGAATTACCATAGTCCCCGGTATTAAGGCGCTGGACATCTCCGTGGACATGCCTGTGATATTCCGAAGCCAGACTACAGGTCTGATGGGGAATTTTAACGGTAATCAGTCAGATGACTTCATCCTGCCGAATGGAACCGTGCTGCCAAGCAACATGACTGATCGTCAGAAGTTTGAGGACTTTGGCTCTCACTGTAAGCTGCTTCTCCCTTGCTCTCTCTCTCTCTCTCTCTCACCCCCACCCATACATATATATATCGCATATATACTAGAAGGCAAGCGCACACGTCCATTTACATACACGACTTCGCAAACATCTGCTGCTGAAAAATTCATGATATTTAAAGTCTTTTGTCTTTTAGTTTATTTGAAAACTTTAAGAAAATCAAATTTGCCTTCCTATTGACTACAAGAACCCAGTTTCCGTATTTTTCTGTACCCAAATACCTTTTAAGTTTTGCGTCTGCTTCATGGAGACTAAATCACTTGTAGGCAATTGAATGGTTTAACTCCTTTTCATTGGGTTTTAAGTTTTAAGAATATCACCCCATCGTTCAAGTAAATAACCACGTATCTTGGATATTATCTCAAAACCCTTAATAAAGGTTTCTTCTTGTGCTCATTGCCTTTTTCTCTTTTCTTTCTCTTTTCCTATCTTTTCTGCTTTTTCATCCCTTCTTCATTCATTGATTAATTTATTCCTCCTTATTTCTATGCTGTCTTGACTGTAATTTTAGACCTTTTCATGACTGCGAAAAGTGTCATAATTCACACAAATTATGTCAAATGCTTTGGTAGAACCATTGAGAGGAAAAAACAAGAAATAATAGACAACGCACATAGTATATAGAAAACTGTGCCTTTGTGTGCAGGGGCCATTTCCTCTAATGAATCTCTATTTCGCTATGAGAATCGCCTCGGTCCTGCCAACTACAGCCACCCCGACTTCAAGCCAATCTTTTTAGACGAGTTTTCACAGGAAGAAAGGGATAATGCGTCTACCGTGTGTGGTGGAAACGACACACTGGCCTGTATCTACGACTATCTTGTGACTGGAAACAAGGAGGTGGCCGAGGCCACCAAACAATTCCAAGAAACAGCTTCTGATGTCAACCTGGCAAACAGTAAGTGTGCCACGATCGTCCAGGATAAATAGTTGAACAAATGTCCACACAGTTGAGCAGAGGTGTTAGGGACTTTCAAGACAGAACATTAGGTGTGGACTTGTTTGTCAAAATTAGCTGTTTTTTCAGTGGTTATGTACAGGGACTACCTTAATTGAATATAAGTAATAAGTAGCACTCATTAAATGCAGTAAACTGCGTAGATCCATCCTGTCAGACATCAACAAAAGTCGCAGCAAAAACACAAAGTGTGCAACGTTTTTGCTCGCTACCCATATTACCATTGGAGAGTGATGTCCCTTCCCCTGACTAGAGGGGATCATCTCTCCGTCGCTTTTTGTCTTTTCTTTCCTGTTAATGTGAGTTTAAGAGTTTTGTACAATATTGATCTGTGCATCTATAACGCAATTTCACATATTCCTGGATTTATTTTTTCGCCTGTGCCACTTTTCTTCTTTTCTACACCATTTTATTTTGACTGCCACGTCAGCGCCATCTTGCCATAACTTACATTGTAGTTCTGTGCATCAGCAGTGGCAACTTCAGGCTGATTCCTTTTCTACAATTGATCCAGAAAGTCTGATAGGGCTACCATTGTGCATCTCTCTGAAACTAGTTTGTGACCTTTAATGTGATGCTCTAACAAGAGTTGTCATTATGGAACATTATTTCTGTCTGCAAAAGTTAAACCTTTCCACCAAAGATTGACAGTTAAGCTTCCAAATAAGCCATCGTATTAACTCTCAACTACTTTTTGAAGGAAAGCTTTATTTACTTATCGAAGATTTCATGGAATGGCAAGGATACAGACCGCATATGTACTGATGGCGTTATTTCACATGAGTGGCCACGCTACGTGGACACGCAATAATCTTATTGTTTTTTATATCAACATTCATTATTAATATGTATGTGAGTTTTTCTTTCTTTTATTTATTATTTTTTGTAAATCACTTTGAGCCTGCCTTTGATGGTGGTGTAAAGTGATATATGAATTTTTTTTCACAGGAAACACGGTACCTCAACTAAATGCTACTACCAGCGTTAATGCGACAGGAAACATCACAATTCAGATTCATCTTTTAGGAGAAGATCAAGACAACGACGAAATAACGTATTACACTTCGGCAACCATATCTGGCAGCGTCCTTCTTGACAACAAAACGGGTCTGGTAGAATACACACCAAACATACATGATCCGGCATATCTCAGGTACGCACTTTCTATTTTGAAGTTTCTTTTTTAATAATTATAATAATTATATCATATAGTTTATGATTCTATTTCTTTTTTTTCTCTCAATCACTTCATTTCTGTTTTCGTTATTCCTACATTCCTAATCTTATTTTTCATTCTTTCTTTCTCCCTATTTCTTTTCTTTCTCCATTTTCTTTCTTTCTCTTTAGATAAATTTATCCATTATTATTCTATTAGTTTGCGCTTCAGGGTTTTATCTGTTTTATGGTATTGCGTTATCTTCTGTTTTTCCATGAGATTCAACATTTATCAGGGAAAGGAAACAAGTCCCAACTTACTAGAAATCATATAAATTAGAAATGTATAAGATTTTATACATGCATGAATGTATACGGCAAAAGTAATCTAACCTTTTCGCTTTAGATATGCAAGATTAGTTTCAGCAGGCCTTCTTTAAGCGATATTACCCAGAATTCATTGTAGACCTTCATAAAGCTTGCTTTTTGTCCACAAAGAGTATACATTCCTTTTTGCGATGAAAAGGCTAATAAAAGACGACTACTAAAATGACTTTTGAAGACATAAGATGTGCATTAATTTGTTTCAGTTTTTATGTAGTGGACAGTAAGAACGCTGCGTCATCTGCATTGGTGGTCCAGGTAGCAATCTGTAGCGGGTGTTCTGATAACGGTGTCTGTGACTACAACAATCTGCGGAACACCAGTACCCAGGCTTTCCAGGTCGCCAGTTGTGTGTGTGACGTGGCCTGGACTGGTGAGGAGTGTGATCAAGACCGTGATGCTTGTCTTGAGAATCCCTGTGTTTTCGGACAGAACTGCACGGATCTCCCTCCTCAGGAGCAAGGTAATTCCTCGATAGGCTACAACTGCAGCAGCTGTCCTACTGGTTATGAGGCGAACACTACAACTAATAAATGTCAAGATATTAACGAATGTGACGACAGCACAATGTGTGATCATATCTGTAGCAATACAGAAGGTAGCTTCTTATGCTCCTGTAACCACGGGTATCGCCTTGGTGTTGATGGGACATCTTGCCTCGACATCAACGAATGCGCAGAAAAATCAGATGGGTGCGTGCAAATCTGCGCCAACTACCCCGGAGGTTTCAACTGCAGCTGTCATTTAGGCTACATTTATCAGGAGATGAACAAAACTTGTGTTCAAGATAGTCAGACAGCAATGAACTGTTCTAATTTTAACTGTACCCAAGAATGCCGAATGGCGAACGGAACTCCAGAATGTTTTTGCTTACAAGGCTACACTCTCTCAGACGATAACAAAACCTGTAGTGACGTTGATGAGTGTAAGCAGGATATCTGCAGTCAAGGATGCAATAATACTGTGGGGAGTTTCACCTGCACGTGTTATGTTGGCTACCAGCTGGACTCGGACAAAACCACCTGCAATGAGTGTCCTGACATGTACTATGGACAGAATTGCAACCAGGTGTGCAACTGTAACGGCCGAAACACGGGATGTGACAAGGTGAGAGGTTGTATCTGCGGCAGTGGGTGGACGGGGTCCTTCTGCGAGCGGGACATAGACGAGTGTCAGACAACACCAAACATTTGCGGCAATGTCAGAGAAGTCTGCGTCAACACCAATGGCTCTTATAGGTGTGACTGCCAATCCGGCTACACCAGAGGACCAACACAGTCTTGTATAGGTATATTAATAAACCTATTCTTATTGACTCTGTTTCCATATTGCCTTCAGTTCTAGGATAACTAGCACTACTTCACTACTCATTTTCTGCATTTCAACTGTCTTAAATAAGCCATGTAAAGAAACTTTTTCTTCCCAAATCTCTGATTTGACGTAAAGTCAGCTCGGGTAACTATTTTTTATTTGCTGCTAAAATTAATCTGTTCCTCCATTTCCCAATTTACTTCAGTAACTGCAAAGTCCGTTTGATCGTGTTGTCTGCTTATTTCAGACATTAACGAGTGTGACCCAGTGATAGGACTCAACAATTGTACATCCCTAGAAGATTGTGTCAACACGGATGGATCTTACTACTGTACTTGTAAATCTGGATACCAAAAACCCAATGGAAACTCAAACTGCACAGGTAGGGAGTCTGCCCTGTTTACTTTTATTAAATAAGTGTTCTTCTAGCCTACTGATGCAACCTATGGAACATGTACTACAAAATAGTTAGCATTGTAAGCTGCTGACTTGTAATAATCGACAGCCGTACATAAAACTTTATTTTACTGATTTCGGCAATGTTGAGACTTTCTGATTTGTTCAGATATCGACGAATGTGGAAGCTCGGACATGTGTGAACAGATTTGTGTGAACACAGACGGTTCCTACAACTGTGAATGTAACTATGGCTACAGACTCGATGTTGATCGTTACAACTGTTTGAAAGGTCAGAGTTCTTTACTCATGTTCCTAACGATTATTGCTTAGTTCTAGGAAAGTGATTAACAAATGTAAGACTCGCGCCTGTAATTTGTGAAATCGAGAATTTTTCGTGCCGTAAGCAGTATCCAGTGTAGGAGCGAGAAAGTGTGCTACTGGACCCTGTAATTGTTTATGAGATCCCAAAGTGAAGCAAGCAATTTCCGATATACACCTTGTTTTAGCTGATGTCACACCTAGTTTTATCGTCTATAAAAAGACTATTTTGGTTTCAGTGGCAGACCCATGCAAGGACGAGGAAGGTCTTACCTGTGATCAAGGCTGTACACTCCTTGAAACCAACAAGGCCATCTGCTTTTGTCTGAGTGGTTACCGACTTGGACCTGATTCTCAATCGTGTGTCGGTATGTAATCTTTAAAACGTCCTATCCAGTAAATGTTTACGTGATGAACGTGTTTTATGTTTTTTCTGTACAAACAGTCTTTGTGTTGGTTTTTCGTAATTGAGAAGCATTAACAAATGCTGATAGTTCGAGAAAATAAACATACAATCACTAGGTAATACATTCTAGACAGTGTCCAACTAATATTCATAATCGAGGAAAATTTCTTATTTTCGCCAGACCTCTACAGATGTCCTATTAGTAAAATGAATGGTTGGCGGGTGTTCAGAAGAGATGTCAAAGGAAATGCTTAAAAAGTTTCTGAATTTATGTTTTAATCTACTTATAATAGACATCGACGAATGTGCAACCATCAATGGTGGCTGTTCCCACGCGTGTAGAAACACCCCGGGTAGTTTCCAGTGCTCGTGTCCTGTTGGCTTCCGCATGGACAACGATCGGAAAACATGTCTCGGTAAGAAGTTGCCATCTGTAGTCTTCGTAGTCATGGTTAGTCATCAATTATGTTCCTGTTATTATTGGTAGTTTTGTTAACCAGCAGTTTTTTCCATGTTAACGTGCGTTTGTAGTCACACCAGTATGCAGTTATTTGTGTTGGTATGAACTGTGTTCGTGATGACAGCGTTTGTAGTCTGGTTAACTATCAATCATTTTTCATCGGAACACTTATTGACTCTCTCATTTTCAGTTTCTCAGGAGATACATTCTATGGAAAGTGAATCTGTTTAAAAAGGTGTTTATGTGTATACATGTAGTAGACCTAGTAGAGGCATCAGAATAAATAAGTTGTTTTTTTTCGGGTCCTTGCATGTGGTACCGGAACATACGCGAGAACTGTGCCAACAACTGCGCCTGCGGTCTTGGCGCCGACAGTTGTGACGGCGTCAGCGGCTGTGTCTGCAATTACGGGTGGATAGGAAGCAGGTGTGACCAGGACGTCGACGAGTGCCAGACTCTCTCAGTCGTGCAGGAATGTCAGAACAAGAACGCCAAATGCATAAATTTCCCAGGCAACTACTCGTCGACTGTGAGACTGGCTATCAACAGAATCCCAGCGATCTGTGCAGGTGAGATAATTTTTCAAAAAAACCATCTTTAAAGTCAGACGGCGTTAGAAACAATAAATGCTATAAACTTTCTATTCGTAGACCTAGTTTTCTGTGAAGATGAATAACTTCACACCTGATTAAGCACTCGATAGATTTACATGTTATTACCCCAAAAGGACTATTTGCGGAAGCTGCTAGCAGTTAGACACACCAACATCCCCAAGACAACAATAAAAGAAATTATTGATAAAGTCAGATGGGCTGAAAGATTACATATCAGCACAGAATAATCGAGTCGATATATGATTCAGCGCAAAAATATTGCTGGCGTTGACTAGATTCTTGTGACAGCTTCGGATTTGTGTGTTTCAGATACAGACGAGTGCCTGGACTTTCCCTGCAGTCAAACCTGTGAAAACTTTCCTGGAGGCTATCGATGTCTGTGTAATCGAGGCTTCACTCTTGATAACGAAGGAAATTGCAAGGGTACGTAGGTTGACAATTTCTCAGTCTGTGAAGGTCTGGTCTCGAAAATAATGCTGATTCTTTATGAAGACTTTTGAAACATCACGTACGAAAAGGAATATTGCAGACATGTTGTCACTGCGACTGTAATTAGTTCACTGTACTAGTGTGTGTCACAGTTGTACGTACCTTGTATGTGATTATTAATTGTAGACTCACCAAATTACGATTGTACGTCAGTGCCGTAGGAAGTGCAGCTGTCTAGAAATCTGTGTATACAGCTATGTGAGCTGACATAGCTCTGATATGAGCAATGACGGTCTGACAGGCCAGAGTAACTAACGTAAGTCACTAGCTCATACCTCCGAGAGGTATTCTGCTTTACCTTCTGCCTAAAGTTGTTTCAATGCGCTGGACCTCCGACTGTTGAAAGGAGACCGGCTTTACCCGATTAACCACACTTTGAGAATGTGTGTACGCTGTCTCCTGGTATCCCAACATTACATTTTGTTAGCTGCTCTTTTATAGCGTTGTCTTTACATCAAGTTTACACTCTCCTTGCTAAACAACATTCAACGTGCGTGATTGTCCAAATGTATTATCCAAATGATGATGTAGCTGATACTAGCAGACGATACTCATCTCTCCAGCAGACGAAACCTTTCTCACAATAGACGACACTTAAGTCTCTTACGCAATATACGCGTGACGTAACCGAATCAAACAACGTCATTTAAGTCTTGCGTCACAGACCCCACGCTTATCTGAAGGTCAGTCTGTGCTGAAGCTCCCTCCCGTCAACGCCCTTGAACCAGAAATAATTATTTGTTTTGTTGTTGTTGTTGTTGTTGTTGTTGTTGTTGTTGTTTTGCATTCAGTACAAATCTTCGAAGATCGTTCGGAGCTTTTTCGGTTGTTGCAGATGAGGATGAATGCGCTTTGCCTACTACAAACAGATGTCAACAGCAATGTATCAACACAATAGGAAGCTACTTCTGCCATTGTAACCAGTCAGGATATGAGCTAGACAATGATGGCTTCAGCTGTACAGGTAATACGCACTCATTTTAAAATGAATAGTGGCTATAATTTCTTTCTCTACAAGTGTGTAATAGTGTATAAATGTGTCTATATTCAATGTGCAATAGCTTTTTCATAAATTTAATTGCCTTTTCTTTAAATGGGCAATGTATCAATGTATATAACTAACAGTTTTTTGAAAAAAATTTCAGCTGCAAAGGAGAATTATTAAAATAAATTTAGTACCTATACTCAGCAGTGTTTGGAAAAATAAGCGTGAAAGGACAAGTAGGGTGCACTTTTTTTTAATGCTTGGGTAAAGCTCGGTGCAAGGTGCTATTACCCTGAATCTGCACAAATACTTCTGTTCTCAAAATAAACATTTACAGACATCACCATGCATAGCCAGAGGCCAACACATAATTACCTCAAGATTTGGATCTCTTTCTCTTCATGGGGATGTTTGTATCTTCAGAACGAAATGTTATTAACTCTTTTTTGGAAATCTGAAAATCTGAAAATCGTATTTTGCACTGAGGTTTACACAATCAGAAGAAATGTTTACTCCGAAAGTCTCTTAAAAATCTGCTTCAAAAAAGGTGACAATGGAAGATAAACCACGTTTTTTCAATAACGGTTTGTGTAATGAGCAGCGTTGATATTTTTCCACAGCACGAGTCAAGTGTGGCAACAACACTTGTCCCAGCCTCAATGGTGGCTGCAGCGTCGTCAACGGAACTGATACTTGCTTCTGTAACAGTGGCTACTACTATAATCAGACAATCAACAATTGCACTCAGCAAGGTGATAATTTACATTATATGCAGGTCTGGAGTTTTTATTATTATTAAAATGAACTGATGTGCTTTAGTTTCAATGTAACGACAAAACAGAAAGATGCGTGAAGATGGCAACAAATTTTATTATTTAAAGCAATTAATGCCTTCGCAACCACTGTGAATAACGTAGAGCCTTCCTTTGTACAGTTAAAAATATTCAAAAAAAAAAACAATAATCGCATTCAGTGATTTACTGACATTTTGGGTAATTTTTTTAAACATTTGAATGATTTACACATTTTACTTTGAGTATTGTTATTTCATTACTTATTTTACTTATTATTATTATTATTATTATTATTACTTTTTATTAGTAATTTGTTACTTATTTTATTATTGTATTCTTTTATAACTTTACTCTTTGCTACTTTCTTAAAAAAGCAGCTATACCCGGCTTTTTTTAAACAAGTCATTTATTACTGCAGTCCTGCTTGTCCACGCGTACAGTGTAGTAAACTGTTTTCGATGGAAGCATCTATTTGTATAAACCAGTAAACAATAACTACAAGAGGAAGTAAAGCTTTCTTGAATTTTCTTTTTGGCAGTATTGAATTGGTGTCAGCTTGCGGATTGTCAGTACAACTGCTCAGAGATTCAGGAACTTCCCCGATTTCAGTGTCAATGTCCAGACGGCTACCTGCTTAACGACGACAAGAAAACCTGCAGAAGTAAGCATTAATTCATTGTCATGAGTTAATTATTAACGAAAGGTCAACGTTTCTTCGTTTTTGCTCCCATTTTTCCACGTTTTTATCACGGTTTTTTTTAACTCTGCACAGTGTGTGCGGCGGGAAATTACGGGCAAAACTGTTCATCTAATTGCACTTGCGACGCTCAGAACACTGTCAACTGCAGCAACGTTGACGGCACGTGCACATGCAAAACCGGGTGGAATGGAACGAACTGTGATATAGACATCGACGAGTGTGCACAAAGTCTTCCTACTTCTTGTGTCGCCAACTCCACCTGCTCTAACACCAACGGCAGCTACCTGTGTGTCTGCAACACTGGCTATCAAAAACTTACGGATGGAAACTGCACAGGTAATCAATACAAGTAAAGCTAAGCACTGAAATTTCATAAAATATCCATTGTCTAAAGATCGATTTGTAACGTACGCTTTGCAGACGACATAAACCTGTTGGCAGGTACCAAATAAGAACTAAGATCTTACCAGCAGACTCACAAAGTTTGAACGCATGGAATAGAGACCAGCATTGACAGCTATGATCGTTGGCGACGGCAAAGCAAAAATATATATGTAAGGGTTCCGGCTCGAAGAGGTAAGCACCTCGTTACGGAGATGAGAATTCAGGCATTCGAGAGCAAGTGCCTGAGGAGGGTGCTCCGGGTCTATTACAAAGAGCAGCAAAACAACGACTTCGTATGAAGCACTGTTCCACACTCGTAGGAAACCAGGAGCCTCTACTTGAAAGTGTCAAATGACATAAGCTGCTCTAGTTTGGCCATGTGACCCGGCACGACACTTTGTCAAAGACTGTCCTTCAAGGAACCTTGTTCTGTGTAATGTGCAATAAATAAAACTGTTTTCTAAATAGATTCAACGTCTACTACGTTTACTACTAGAAAAGTTCCGCTGATCCTTGGTCTCTAACACCGAAATGTTATAGTTACTACCTTTACCTTTTTCATGTTTAAAGCTTTTAAAACATTGTTTTTCATAATCCAATTCTTTGCCCTCGTCAACCATTTGGGTTCTTTCTTCCTGTTGATCAGAGTGTACAGGCAACAGTACGTGACAACTGTGGCAGTCCATGTGGATGCATGTCACCAACACTTTGTCATGTCACCACGTCACTGGTAACTGCACCTGCAAACAAGATGGAAGGATCAACCTGTGATAAAACATAAACGAGTGTTCACTACAGATAAATAACAACTGCACTGGACAGCATGAAAACTGCACCAACACAGATGGCAGTTATTACTGCGTGTGCAACGATGGCTATCAGTACAATACGTCCATGGTTTGTGAGGGCTACGTCAGGCTTTCTCTCTTCATTCCTATTTTTATCTCTCTCTTTCTTTCGCGTGTATCTATTGCTCTCATATATGTATATAAGCGCTTAAGACAAGTAAAAAACATAACCAAATAATTGTGTTTCGCTTAGTTTCTGTCCTTGACGTTTCATTCGACAGAGTGCACTGGAAATACATACGGGTACCAACTGCAAAGATGACTGCCTATGCAACGTTACTAACACTAAGGACTTCATCATGTTACTGCCTATGCACCTGTAAACAAGGATGGAAGGACTCACCTGTGATAATGACATAGACGAGTGTTCACTACAGACAACCAACAACTGCACTGACAGCATGAAATGCACCAACACAGATGGCAGTATTACTGCGTGTGCAACGATGGCTATCAGTACAATACCTCCATGGTTTGTGAAGGTACGTTAGGCTTTTGTCTCTTTTTTTATTTCTTTTATTCTCTTTCTTTCTCTTTCATTTACTCTCTCTCTCTCTCTCTCTCTCTCTCTCTCTCTTTCTCTCACGAGCGAGCACTTGGTAACTACAGTTAAAAACCAAACGAATAACGGCTGTCAGAAGATGTCTTAACAGCTGCAGAGGTTAGCTTCATATACGATGTCGTGTCTTAATGTAGTTATGCGTGTATGTGTATATTGATTTGGTAAATACACTTTTTGTATGTGAGAAGAGATCTTCTCGTGCATATCGTCTTATAAATATTAGATGGTCAACAAGATTGATCATACCTACAGTTACAAAAGAATACTCAGACAGAAGCAGCTGCTTCACATCCATTATATTCAGGTTTAACCTTCGAGTGTCGTGATTACCGGGAAGGACAAATATTCCTTTCTTCTGACAGCTGAACTATTATATTATAAAGACTGTTCGTGTAACAAGAGCTCCAATATTGAACTGGCTACGGAGTCTACTGTCTCAGCGCGAGATCTCGAAAAAAGTTGCTTGTAGCTCATTCAGGACGACGACTGAAACCTCCCTGTCCATAAATTATATCGCGGCACACAGAGGGCTTGAGGCGTGGGAAGAGGCTATAAGATTATATCGAAAGATGAATACTTTTAATATGAAAGGACGCTGAACGATGTCTGTAGTCTAGTCATAGACAATTTGTAAATCACATCTCCAGTCATAAATAAATAAACGATTTTAGGTTTTAGATTTTTGTTAAAAGCTTCCGTTACTCTGAAACGTCATTTTTCTCATTCTTTCAACTTAATAGGGTAATCACACCTGCGGCCTTTGGATTTTTACGCAAGGTTCCGTAAGTTATAACTGAAAAGTTATGCAAATACTGCAGTGAAGACGTTTATTATAAAGTAGATACACATATATAAAAAAAGTTCAATAATTCAGTTTACAAGACTAACTTGGCCTACACCTACTGACATACAGCAGAACAGCAAGCACTAGGATTTTGAAAGCTCTCATTAAATGTAATGTTGTAATGTTTTTATAACTGTTTATGCATTTCGCTTTTTTAACAACAGAGTGTACAAACAACACCTACGGCCAGAACTGTAGTCACCAGTGTCAATGTAACCTTGACAACACTGTGTCATGTGATCATGTCTCTGGCAACTGTACTTGCAAACTCGAATGGGAGGGTGCTACGTGTGACACAGACATAGATGAGTGTGTGACAAATACACACAACTGTAGTGAACAAAAAGAGATCTGTAACAACACTGTTGGCGGATATGACTGTACATGTAAAGATGGCTATCACAAGGATTCTTATGGCATCTGTGAGCGTAAGCGTTACTTTAATTTACATCTTGTTTGTTTGTGTGTGTGCTTTTACATTCATGTGTTTCCATACGCCTGCAGGCACGTCCGTGTGAGTGTGTGTACGCTCGTGTGCATTTTTTATAAAATAGATCGTTTGAAAGTTTTGACGCAGTTTATCGTTTAAACTGAAGAGATATGGACTTTGTGCATAAAACAAACACGATGTACTTAACAGTTTGCTTTGAATTGACAAAGTATCCCAGCAACTGGAAAATTTTTAAGTACTTTTTATTTAGATTTATACAAATATTTATATTTTATATAATATTGGTGTTCATAATGTCTTCATAAGCACTTTTACAATTGGAATCTCTGACCTCAGTATTTTTGTAATTTAGTAACATATGTTGTTAATATGACATTTATGTTTATTACATAGATTCTGCATTAGGGTTCAGCACGCGCATTCCACACCATCATGTTATACATAACTTGCTCTTATTGCACTGTTATAAAAAGCACTTGGTGATGCTTGTAATTTTCCAAAGGTCTAAATTCACGGTATGGAGCATGATAAATAAAAAAAAAACATTGGGGGGAGGGGATGTGGCATTATTGTTTTAATACTTGAGAAATTGTAATTCCACACTATTATTAATAAATGTTTAAATTGTAATTGAGTAAAATGAGGTAGAAAATATTCCATTTTAACGGAAAATTACCCTCTTTGATCACAAACATCAATTATTCAAATGTACTTATTGCATAGTAAAAGTATTATGATTTTTTGGGGTGGGGTTTCCTCTTTTTATCTCCTGTAGAATGTACCAACAACACCTACGGCCAGAACTGTAGTCACCAGTGTCAGTGTAACCTTGACAACTTGTGTGTCATGTGATCATGTCTCTGGCAACTGTACTTGCAAACTCGAATGGAGGGTCCTACGTGTGAGACAGACATAGATGAGTGTACAACAAACACATACAACTGTAGTGATCCTCACGAGACCTGTAACAACACGGTTGGAGGATATGACTGTCTATGTGTGGATGGTTATCAGAAGGATTCATCTGGCATCTGCGAGCGTAGGAAGAATTTCATTTATTACTTTAACATTTGATTTTTCGTACCTTTTAGACTATTTAAACCCCTTCCTTTTTATGTAAGGTTTGGTAAGTTAGCTGAGGAATTATATAAAATACTTCAGTAAAGACGTTGATTGTAAAGTGGTTATTATTGGGAATACCAGGAAAACGGTTAATGACTGAACTTGCAAAGACGAACTTGACCTACACAGAAAATTACAACAATTCGCTTAACACCTGAAACCAATGGGAGGGTCCAATGTGTCATAAATATCTATAGATAAGGATATAAATTAAAGTTTAACGAAAACAAACCAACTGCAGTGAGTGTTTCTGCTCAATTTTAATTTTTGAATTTTATTATTTACGTTAACGTGTGAAAATTTGTAAATAAAAGTTCAACACTCTCTCCCTCCGGTTAGTCAAAAAAATCACAAAATTTACTTCGACTTTCTGTTTAGATAGCTGACCTTTTTAAGAAACCAATATATTAGGATCACAGTTCATGTAACAAAAGCTCCTCCACGGAAGTCTTTGTTTTGATCGTGAGGTTTCAGAAGAGAACTTGCGGGTAGTTTATTCAAACCGATGACTGGAACCATGTCTATTAACTATACCAGTGCACACTCAGCACCTATTTTAAGAGTGTCACAGGCTGTCTAGATTATATCAAACATTTCATGTTCTTTACTGTCAAAGGACGTTGAGTGATGTCAATAGTGTAGTGTAGTCATATATAATTTGTAATTTATTTTGAAAAATTAAACTACTAGTCGTAAACAAATAAACGATTTAAGGGAAGCAAAAGATAAAAGCTTTCCAAACTTTCTTGCTCTTAAATGTCTGTGAGTGTTTATTTTTCTTTTTTTTTCAACTCCAGAATGTGCTAACAACACCTTTGGCACGAACTGTAGTCACCAATGTCAGTGTAACTTTACCAACACTGACTCATGTGATCATGTCTCTGGCAACTGTACTTGCAAACTCGAATGGGAGGGTCCTACGTGTGAGACAGACATAGATGAGTGTGTGACAAATACACACAACTGTAGTGAACAAAAAGAGATCTGTAACAACACTGTTGGCGGATATGACTGTACATGTAAATGGCTATCACAAGGATTCTATGGCATCTGTGAGCGTAAGCGTTACTTTAATTTACATCTTTACATAATTTACATCTGTATGTTTGGTTGTGTGCTTTTACATTCATGTTTTCCATACGCCTGCAGGCACGTCCGTGTGAGTGTGTGTACGCTCGTGTGCATTTTTTATAAAATAGATCGTTTGAAAAGTTTTGACGCAGTTTATCGTTTTAAACTGAAGAGATATGGACTTGTTGCATAAAACAACACGATGTACTTAACAGTTTGCTTTGAATTGACCAAAGTATCCCAGCAACTGGGAAAATTTTTAAGTACTTTTTATTTAGATTTTATACAATATTTATATTTTATATGATATTGGTGTTCATAATGTCTTCATAAGCACTTTTACAATTGGAATCTCTGACCTCAGTATTTTTGTAATTTAGTAACATATGTTGTTAATATGACATTTATGTTTATTACATAGATTCTGCATTAGGGTTCAGCACGCGCATTCCACACCATCATGTTATACATAACTTGCTCTTATTGCACTGTTATAAAAAGCACTTGGTGATGCTTGTAATTTTCCAAAGGTCTAAATTCACGGTACGGAGCATGATAAATAAATAAATAAATACATTGGAGGTAGGGGATGTTGGCATTATTGTTTTCATGCTTGAGAAATTGTAATTCCACACTATTATTAATAAATGTTTAAATTGTAATTGAGTAAAATGAGGTAGAAAATATTCCATTTTAACGGAAAATTACCCTCTTTGATCACAAACATCAATTATTCAAATGTACTTATTGCATAGTAAAAGTATTATGATTTTTTGGGGTGGGGTTTCCTCTTTTTATCTCCTGTAGAATGTACCAACAACACCTACGGCCAGAACTGTAGTCACCAGTGTCAGTGTAACCTTGACAACTTTGTGTCATGTGATCATGTCTCTGGCAACTGTACTTGCAAACTCGAATGGGAGGGTCCTACGTGTGAGACAGACATAGATGAGTGTACAACAAACACATACAACTGTAGTGATCCTCACGAGACCTGTAACAACACGGTTGGAGGATATGACTGTCTATGTGTGGATGGTTATCAGAAGGATTCATCTGGCATCTGCGAGCGTAGGAAGAATTTCATTTATTACTTTAACATTTGATTTTTCGTACCTTTTAGACTATTTAAACCCCTTCCTTTTTATGTAAGGTTTGGTAAGTTAGCTGAGGAATTATATAAAATACTTCAGTAAAGACGTTGATTGTAAAGTGGTTATTATTGGAATACCAGGAAAACGGTTAATGACTGAACTTGCAAAGACGAACTTGACCTACACAGAAATTACAACAATTTGCTTAACACCTGAAACCAATGGAGGGTCCAATGTGTCATAAATATCTATAGATAAGGATATAAATTAAAGTTTAACGAAAACAAACCAACTGCAGTGAGTGTTTCTGCTCATTTTTAATTTTTGAATTTTATTATTTACGTTAAGGTGTGAAAATTTGTAAATAAAAGTTCAACACTCTCTCCCTCCGGTTAGTCAAAAAAAAAAAATCACAAAATTTACTTCGACTTTCTGTTTAGATAGCTGGCCTTTTTAAGAAACCAATATATTAGGATCACAGTTCATGTAACAAAAGCTCCTCCACGGAAGTCTTTGTTTTGATCGTGAGGTTTCAGAAGAGAACTTGCGGGTAGTTTATTCAAACCGATGACTGGAACCATGTCTATTAACTATACCAGTGCACACTCAGCACCTATTTTAAGAGTGTCACAGGCGGTGCAAAGAGGCTGTCTAGATTATATCAAACATTTCATGTTCTTTACTGTCAAAGGACGTTGACTGATGTCAATAGTGTAGTGTAGTCATATATAATTTGTAATTTATTTTGAAAAATTAAACTACTAGTCGTAAACAAATAAACGATTTAAGGGAAGCAAATGATAAAAGCTTTCCAAACTTTCTTGCTCTTAAATGTCTGTGAGTGTTTATTTTTCTTTTTTTTTCAACTCCAGAATGTGCTAACAACACCTTTGGCACGAACTGTAGTCACCAATGTCAGTGTAACTTTACCAACACTGACTCATGTGATCATGTCTCTGGCAACTGTACTTGCAAACTCGAATGGGAGGGTCCTACGTGTGACACAGACATAGATGAGTGTGTGACAAATACACACAACTGTAGTGAACAAAAAGAGATCTGTAACAACACTGTTGGCGGATTTGACTGTACATGTAAAGATGGCTATCACAAGGATTCTTATGGCATCTGTGAGCGTAAGCGTTACTTTAATTTACATCTTTACATAATTTACATCTGTATGTTTGGTTGTGTGCTTTTACATTCATGTGTTTCCATACGCCTGCAGGCACGTCCGTGTGAGTGTGTGTGTACGCTCGTGTGCATTTTTTATAAAATAGATCGTTTGAAAAGTTTTGACGCAGTTTATCGTTTTAAACTGAAGAGATATGGACTTGTTGCATAAAACAACACGATGTACTTAACAGTTTGCTTTGAATTGACCAAAGTATCCCAGCAACTGGGAAAATTTTTAAGTACTTTTTATTTAGATTTTATACAATATTTATATTTTATATGATATTGGTGTTCATAATGTCTTCATCAGCACTTTTACAATTGGAATCTCAGTATTTTTGTAATTTAGTAACATATG
The DNA here is from genome assembly GCF_003073045.1 of Pomacea canaliculata. Lineage (NCBI taxonomy): Eukaryota > Metazoa > Mollusca > Gastropoda > Architaenioglossa > Ampullariidae > Pomacea > Pomacea canaliculata. The sequence goes on along the minus strand of NC_037591.1, from coordinate 11,997,686 downwards.
TTGTTAATATGACATTTATGTTTATTACATAGATTCTGCATTAGGGTTCAGCAGGCGCATTCCACACCATCATGTTATACATAACTTGCTCTTATTGCACTGTTATAAAAAACACTTTGTGATGCTTGTAATTTTCCAAAGGTCTAAACTCACGGTACGGATCATGATAAATAAATAAATAAAAAAATACATTGAGGGATGGGGATGTTGGCATTATTGTTTTCATACTTGAGTAATTGTAATTCCACACTATTATTAATAAATGTTTAAATTGTAATTGAGTAAAATGAGGTAGAAAATATTTCATTTTAACGGAAAATTACCTTCTTTGAGCACAAACACAATTATTCAAATGTACTTAATGCATAGTAAAAGTATTATGATTTTTTGGGGTGGGGGGTTCCTCTTTTTATCTCCTGTAGAATGTACCAACAACACCTACGGCCAGAACTGTAGTCACCAGTGTCAGTGTAACCTTGACAACTTTGTGTCATGTGATCATGTCTCTGGCAACTGTACTTGCAACATCAAATGGGAGGGTCCTACGTGTGAGACAGACATAGATGAGTGTACAACAAACACATACAACTGTAGTGATCCTCACGAGACCTGTAACAACACGGTTGGAGGATATGATTGCATATGTGTGGATGGTTATCAGAAGGATTCATCTGGCATCTGCAAGCGTAGGAAGAATTTCATTTATTAGTTTAACATTTGATTTTTTGTACCTTTTAGACTATTTAAACCCCTTCCTTTTTATGTAAGGTTTGGTAAGTTAGCTGAGGAATTATATAAAATACTTCAGTAAAGACGTTGATTGTAAAGTGGTTATTATTGGGAATACCAGGAAAACGGTTAATGACTGAACTTGCAAAGACGAACTTGACCTACACAGAAAATTACAACAATTTGCTTAACACCTGAAACCAATGGGAGGGTCCAATGTGTCATAAATATCTATAGATAAGGATATAAATTAAAGTTTAACGAAAACAAACCAACTGCAGTGAGTGTTTCTGCTCATTTTTAATTTTTGAATGTTTACTTTAATTTACATCTTGTATGTTTGGTTGTGTGTGCTTTTGCATGCACGTGTCTGTGCGCCATCACGCACGGTCGTGTGTTTATGCGTGCGCACATTCGTGCTTTTTTGGAATCAAATGTTTGAAAAAGGTTCGATATAGCCGATTGTCTGAAGAGATACAGACATGTTGCTTAAACTGACATAATGTACTCTAGAGATTGATTCAATTTGCCATTGTCCCTTGTCAACTGAGCAAATGTAAAAGTAGTTTTCATTTCGATTTCATGTTTGATTTTTAAACAAAGTTTTATTGTTCATAATGTCTTTAGCAGCATTTTTACAATCGGAATACCTGACCTCAACAGTGCTGTCATTTAGTAACATGCTATTATGGCATTTATGCTTATTAAATAAATTCCGCATTACGATTCAGCGCGCATATTTAACATAACCTTGTTAAAACAAACGTTGCTCTTATTACATTATTACAAAAAGCGCTTTGTACTGCTTGCTATTTTCCAAAGGCCAAAAAGAACCTAAACTCACGATACAGACCATGATAAATCCAAAACTTTGTGTGTGGGGGGGGGGTACTCAATATTCATCTCTTCCTAAACCCACTATTGCACTGTCACATTATCCTTGTATTTTTCGCACAGCGTGTGTGGCAGGAACCTTCGGCCCAAAGTGTTCGTCTAATTGCACCTACGTCACCTCTCATTTTGCATAAATTCCTAGTGCATTCCTGCTTCAGTCGAGAAATGTTTCCACACTTACAAATGACTTTTCTATATCATACTCTATAACTGATATTTTTGTTGTTGTTAAAGTTATCATTCAAAACGCTCCTGAAATTATGTTTCCAATATCTGCAAAACAAAACACACATGCATACACATCTGCACTTTATCATGATCTCTTGACCTACGGTCTTTGCTTTTCTCTACCTACTTGTACTATAACGCTGTCATGGCATCTTTTTGTAACTCCACACAGCCTGTGCCTCGGGAAATTTTGGGACCAACTGTTCGTCCGATTGCACGTGCGCTGCAGAAAACACCGTCAACTGCAGCAACGTTGACGGCACGTGCACGTGCAAGAGCGGGTGGAATGGAGCGAACTGCGATCAAGACATCGACGAGTGTGGACAAAGTCCTCCACCTTCTTGTGTCGCCAACTCTACCTGTTCTAACACCGATGGCAGCTACATGTGTGTCTGCAACCCTGGTTTTCAACTTCTTCCAGACGAAACGTGCACAGGTTAGCCATAGATGTTTTGCTAAACTACTATCACTAGTCAGACCTAAAAGTAAATGCAAAAACCTAAAGCAGGAGGGAGTAGTGTGGCCCTGCGTGCACGTGCTGTGCCTGAGGTAGAGCGGTTCACTTTCAGTTGACTACGGCCACTTACTGAATGATCTGCAACAGGATCATAAGCCAGAAATTGGGAACTGAACTCAGTCTTTGAGTGTCACACTTCGCCAAAAAAGAGAAACGACTCATGTCCGTTTTTTTACTAATTGACTACAAACTGCTGATAGTGACTGTAACAGGTGAATTTTTGTGGAAGACAAGCTTTTTTGAATGCTGTTGATGAATAATTAAAGGGGTAATGAAGTCCATAAATCTATTGTTACGGGTACGTAATTCCACTTGCGGAGGGTTACATTTCTTCATTACAGTCTGATTATCGCTCTTTTCATAGCACTGAGCCTGCACTGCTTAAGGTAACAAACGACATTTTGTGTGCTCTGGATAATGGTGACATCTCATATTTTACTGTGTTAGGCCTGTCTGCTGCCTTTGATACAATCGATCATTTTCACACTAAGCCACTTACTACTCTAATTCAATCTCATTCTATGTCTGATCAATCCTTTGGTGGCGACACTCAGATGTGTACCAGCTGTTCTCCTTCTCAGGCACACACTGCTATCCTGAGCATCCAAGATACTTCTGATATTAAACTATGGAAGTACCACAGCAAATTAAAACTTAATTACAAAAACCGGAAGCTTTAATTTTTTCAAAGACGAGAGCCAGAATTTACCCGTCACTGCCTGTCTCTGTTCGGGTAGGCGATGCCGATGTTCCTTTTGCGGCTTCAACAGTACCTTAGGTTACATAATGTCTGCTGATACATCTCTTGATAAGCATGTTTCTCGTATCTGTTGTTCTGCATACTATGAGCTCCAGAATATCAGCTGCATTCGCCATACTCTGTCCATCTCAACCACCAAAATTCTCATCTGCTCATTTGTTCTGTCTAAACTAGACTACTGCAACTCTCCTCTCGCTGGCTGTCCACAGTACCTCATTGATAAGCTTCAGAAAGTCCACAACTCAGCTGCTCGTCTCGTTTTCCGGACTCGCAAACGTGAACATGTCACACCACTTCTTCGCTCTCTTCATTAGCTGCCAGTTAAAACAATGACAGACTGCAAGCTCCCAACTCAATTCTTTGAAGACTGCTCCCCCCACTCCTTTACTGAAATCTTGTCTGTCCACACTCCTGCCCGAAACCTTTGCTCCTCATCAGACTCCCTCATTCTATCCTCCCTCCCACAAAGACAATCACATCGACAACGGACGTCCTCCCTCTGTGCTGCTAAGTAGTGGAACTCTCTTCCATATCACATTTATCACTTGGACTCCAAGGCTACATTCAAACACTCTCTGAAAACATATCTGTTCACAAAGTACTAATCCTGAATGGCTTTACTATTTTTAACTCCTTGGTAATATTGTTTGTCATGTTAACCATTATGTATCGACTCCATCTTACGCTGTTTATAGAATCTACATCCCTTCATCCATTACTTTGCGTTCTACTCTTGTACCTCATCTTTATGTTTTTCAGTGTTCCTATACATACATCACTGTTCACTGTTATCTTTCATTTATCATTATTGGTCTGCGCAGAGAGTGCGATCTATCTTGGTCGTGATGCTGCTCATTTTAAGTACATGTCTTCATTATTATTATTACATGCACTTCATATCATTGTGAAAATAGCTACAGCATAGTTTAAAGTGACAGACTTACAGTCATAAATTATTTTAAGGAAAAATTCTAGAGTTTTCTTACGTATAGTGAACTGAGGGTCAAACACGTCATTAATCATAAGCGTGTTTTCATATGACAATTACGACAGCAACGACGACGACGACGACGACGAGGAGATGTGGAAAACCTTTGAAAGTTTCCAAATTGTTCCTTTTGTTAAAGAACTGGCTCAAATTCCGCTTGCACTGACGCTAAACGGGAGCTTGCGATATTCAGAAGAAGAGCTGGAAAATAAATCGTCAGACGCTTTCCAGAATATGTCTGCTGAGATTATCAGAGAGGTGAGTTTACCTGAGACGTAAATCAGCCTGCTTCTTATGTGAGACCACGATTAATAAGCTTACAAACACGCATGCCACTCACATGTAAGCGCAAAACCACAGAAAAATGCATACATAATATATACACATATGTGTATATACATATAAAAATAACAGAACGGTAAAAATATGTGAAGGTTCTCTCATTAATCAATGTTTTATGTTTACAGTATAAACTCACTGTGTTCTACCTGTTTTCTTCCCTCGACAGTGGTGATGTTTCTGCCTTTACTTATCCTGTCTGCCGCATTTGACACAATCAACCACTCTTTGCTTCTTCAAGTGCAGCGTTCTATACTTTCTGTAGCTTGTAAATAAGGTATTTGGGCCAACATGTGAGCAAGAAGTTGCAGTAATCAAACCTAAACAGAAGAAATGCACAGACAAGAGTGTTGGCAGAGCGTAAAGAGAGAATATGACCGATGGCGCTGATCGTACGTAGCCTATAATAGACAGACTGACACACAGCTGTAACTTTTCTATCGTGATAGGCAGACTGACACACAGCTGTAACTTTTCTATCGTGATAGGCAGGCTGACACACAGCTGTAACTTTTCTATCGTGATAGGCAGGCTGACACACAGCTGTACCTTTTCTATCGTGATAGGCAGACTGACACACAGCTGTAACCTCTCTATCGTGATAGGCAGACTGACACACAGCTGTAACCTCTCTATCGTGATAGGCAGGCTGACACACAGCTGTACCTTTTCTATCGTGATAGGCAGACTGACACACAGCTGTTACCTCTCTATCGTGATAGGCAAGCTGACACACAGCTGTACCTTTTCTATCGTGATAGGCAGACTGACACACAGCTGTAACCTCTCTATCGTGATAGGCAGACTGACACACAGCTGTAACCTCTCTATCGTGATAGGCAGACTGACACACAGCTGTCAACTCTGCAGTGACGATGAATCCGCGATTTCGAACGGGTGACGTAAAAGTAATGTTGGGTTCTCCCACCTGACGTATTTCGCTGATGACAAACACTATATTGGTTCTCTCATTATTATTATTCTTAAATTTCTGCTCAACTAACGTAAACTGTATTATAGACTTGACATTGCTGAACGTATACCAACACAGGGCTTACCAGTTCTAAGTATCAAATAATACTCTTGTTATGAGATGCAGAGGTACATTTGGAAAGTTTCTTTAAGTAGTATGGATGAGAGGGGGAGTCAAGGTGCTGTAGTGCCTTTCAATATATTTCGAAAGCACACCAGCTCCAAACCTTATTTTATGACTGATGCTTATGGTTTTGTTCGATATAATATGATTGCAGCTCCGGAAACACTTGAATGATCTTGATATAAACGACACGATTCCGAATATCATAATCACTTCTATACGGTGAGTCTGGCTATAAAGGCGCTTACATGCATGAAGTCACACTGGCATATACATCAACTGCGTTGTAAAAATTCATTCATTCGGATCATAAATACTCTCTCTCACACACACACAGAGTGGGGGAAACCGGAGTACCCGGAGAAAACCACCAACTGTAAGCCTAAAGGTGTGTCGGAGCAGAGATACGGAACCACGTCGTTACTGTCGGGGTGACAGGCGCAGTAGTAATTGCACTGCCAACCACAAGTACAATCTTGTAACCCAGGTGTACATGCATCAATGGCGTGTTCCTCAAGCGTGATGATTTGAGAAGTCAGCGCAGGGTAACGATCATCCCGTGATAGGATAGACCCCCTGTCCTACGTCATTCTTCTCTTTTCCAGGCTTCTCAACAAACAATAATAAATTAAGTTCATAATCCTTTAAAGAATTCTTTTATTTATCCTTCACTGTCTGTATGAATATACAATATGTTCCTGAAAGATTGGTTTTTGAGCCTGCGCTGTGCTTGTCTGGCAATTATTAGATGGCCTGTGCTGTGCTTGTACCTGGTAGTTTGTGCAAGAGCCTTACACTCTCTTGTCTTGATAACGGGAGAAACTGAAGTTATATCTGCTCCATTTTTTCCTGTCAATGCTGTTTTCATAGCTCCAGTAATGATTCTTAGGGCTTGATTCTGGACTTTGTTCAGGGTCTTCTGAACCTGGACCAACCAAGGTGTGTGCGGTCTTGCAGTTCCCTGATGCACAGTTTCAAGACTTTCTCACCCACCAATCCCAATTCTTTGCCAGCCAGCTTTCTAGCCTTGCTTTCAGCATTGGCAATAGGCTGCTTCCATGTCGCACCTTAGGTACGTCTGTTTTAGTTGTGTCTCCCAGCATTAATTTTCAAGCTTGTGCTTTGGTGGAAACTGAGAAAAGGGTTGCTGTCTTCTCTCTGTTGATTGCGATTTTGCCCAGAGCATCCTGTATGTTGCCATTGAAGCATATTCCTCCGAACACCAGAGAACAAGGTCATCTACGTAAAAAGCACCATGGGTTCCTTTGGTTATCTTTGGTACAAGATCATTGGTAAAGATCATGAACAGGGTTGAGAGAACTCCTCTGTGAGGAATGCCTTGCCAAAGGAGTACCTTCTGGCTATAGTGTCCATCCACCAGCACCCTGGATCATCTGTTGTTTATGTAGGAATAGGTCCGTCGATACATATTGCCTTTGATGCCGCTTGAGCAGTCCGTTTTTCCCCATCTTGTTTAAGGCCTTTGGCGTGCCAATGAAGACTGCTAGTATGGTAGTGTGTAGACAAGGGGGCGGCGATGGTGGGTGGTCGCCGGAAGAGGCCGAAAATAGTTTTGCTGATGCATGCGGGAAAAGTGCTGATGCTTGCGGAAAAAGTGCTGATGCTTGCGGGAAAAAGTGCTGATGCTTGCGGAAAAAGTGCTGATACTTGCGGGAAAAAAGTGCTGATGCTTGCGGAAAAAGTGCTGATGCTTGCGGGAAAAAGTGCTGATGCTTGCGGGAAAAAGTGCTGATGCTTGCGGAAAAAGTGCTGATACTTGCGGGGAAAAAGTGCTGATGCTTGCGGGAAAAAGTGCTGATGCATAAGAGGCCGAAAATAGTTTTGCTGATGCATGCGGGAAAAGTGCTGATGCTTGCGGGAAATAGTGCTGATGCAGAAGACCACGAAAAGTGACCCACCCGAGGGGTATATAAGGAGACAGGGCAGTTAGTGTGTGAGGGAAAGTATGTGAGATCGAAGTTCGACAGAGCCAGCAGCATCGACTGGCATCAGTAATACAAACTAAGAACCCACGAGAGCGTTGTCTTTTGTGTTGGTGTGGAAGGATTGTGGGAAGAGCCCAATTCTCACCCTGTTACATTTTTGGCGCCCAATGTGGGACACTGGGCGAAACTGAACATCTCAAGTCAGCTTAGTGCCGCCAGAGACAATGGAACTAACAGAAGAGGAGAAACGAGTGCTGGAGGCCTTCAGGAATTTGGAAGTGAAGCCAACAGCAGACACCTCTGCCGACCTGCGCCAATGGGTGGCAGGGTACGCTGCGACAAGGGATGGAGTGGAGACTGCGCCGCTGAATGCCAGCGGACCACAGACGCCGCGACTGCCGCCATTCTCCGGGGGCAAGAACGACAAAGCGCTGGACCTGTGGAAGTATGAACTGATGTGTTTGCGGGGGAGGTATACAGACGCTGTAGTGTTGGAGGCTGTCCGCCGTTCTTTGAGAGGCGAGGCGGCCAAAGTGGCCATGCGTCTGGGCCCGCACGCGACATTGAACGAGCTGTTGCAGAAATTTGACAGTATTTTTGATCTCGTGGTGTGTGACCAAGACCTACTCGGGTCCTTCTACACTGCGCGCCAGGAGGCCGGGGAGAATGTCACGCAGTGGCGGTGTCGCATAGAAGACATCCTGACACAAGCCCTGAGTGCGCGTCTGATCGAAAGACGCGCATACAGCGAGACGCTGCGCTGCAGACTGTGGGGAGGACTACGGCAACCCCTAAAGGATCGCACTGCCTACAAGTTCGAAATGGAGACAGACGTGGACGCTCTATTTCGCAGCTTAAGACAGGCAGAGCAGGAGACCGAGGGACCAGCACCAAAGACAGGCGCTGGAAAGCAAGCGGCGGTCAACGCTGCACAATCCATCCCGGCCGAAGACTGGAATGCAGAGGTGAGGAAGCTGTCGGCCGAGGTGCAGTCGTTGCGGCGCCAACTGCAACAAGGACCACGCAACGAGCCTGCGGCTGACAAGGCGTTAAACCAGCGGCCACCACGCTCCAGCTACGAGGACGACGGGCCTACATGCTTCAGGTGTGGCGGCAAGGGCCACATCAAAGTGGTGACAGTGACCAAGAACAGCAAGCAAGAGAGGACAATGAGGCAGAACCACCCAGGCCACTCCCTGATCCTGATTCAGAGAGCACCACCCTTCCTCCACTGCCCAATGACAACGACAGTCAAGTGCCGGATGTTCAGGAAGGAGGGAGAGATGAGGAGGGCGCTACGCCACGTGCAGTGGTTACCCCGCCCCTGTCACCACGCCACGCCCCGCGAGCGTCCACAAGGCCACGTCAGCAACCGACGTGGATGAGGAGCGAAGACTACATACTTCACCAGCAGCAAACACTAGACAATTATAGCTGTAAATGTGACAAACTGAAAATGCTGCTGAGCAAGTTGTCATCAGAAAAACTGCCTGAGACTGTGGTGACCACGCTCATTAAGGCTGTCTGGCCACTGTTATAAACGCAACATGGCTACAGCAACAATTTGTACATTTATGTTTATAAGTTTGCCTAAGATGTATATATTTTTATAGCACGTTACATTTGGAAAAAAATATATGGTTCTAGTTTTAAATGTCGAGGACACATTTCTCCTCGAGGGGGTGTATATGGTAGTGTGTAGACAAGGGGCGGCGATGGTGGGTGGTCGCCGGAAGAGGCCGAAAATAGTTTTGCTGATGCATGCGGGAAAAGTGCTGATGCTTGCGGAAAAAGTGCTGATGCATAAGAGGCCGAAAATAGTTTTGCTGATGCTGATGAGCCCAATTCTCACCCTGTTACACTAGGGTAATGTTTTTATTCTGGAAGGCATCCTCAATCACCCGTGTAAGGTGTGTGATTTGGTCTTCTGTGCTTCTGTATTTTTGGAAGCCTGCTTGTTCTGGGTAGAACAGTAACTCAGGATGTTAATCTTGCTCTTCCTTTTTTTAAAGAATGGGAATTATCCTGGCCTCTTTCCAACACTGGGGTACTTTCCAGTTTAGGTTAAACATGTCTAGTAGTTTGCTGAGAGCACCATTACCAAGCTGTTGTGCCATTTCATTTATGATGTCTGGACTGGGAGATTTATTCTTTTGCAACTGCTTGATGGCGTTCTTCAGTTCCTGTGTAGTAATAATGTCTTTTGTCCTGAATGTAGTGTGCCTTTGTGTTTGCTGTTCCTTTTCTTCTCTTCTGATTGCTTTCTGCAGGCTCTGAGGGATGGTCATGTCACTTTCTCATCATGTGCGTTAGCGGCCATTTTCCCAGTCAGTATCTTACCTTCTTCTTCAAGTATGATTTTCTGTCCCTGGTTGTCAGTCTCTATAACTAGCGTATCTCTCTCCATATACTGCTGTTTACTGATTTCCTAAATAATTTTTAACATCATCAATAACACTTTTTCCGACTCTTTGACAATGTGAACTGGTTCACTCAAAGGCTGTGTCTAAACCCCTCCTCTCTGTATCATGTTATACTAATTGATGTCACAGTAACCAATACCTTTATCCTGTTATACTAGTAGCTGTCGCATTAACCAATATCTTTATCCTGTTATACTAGTAGCTGTTTCAGTAACCAATATCTTTATCCTGTTATACTAGTAGCTGTTTCAGTAACCAATATCTTTATCCTGTTATACTAGTAGCTGTTTCAGTAACCAATATCTTTATCCTGTTATACTAGTAGCTGTTTCAGTAACCAATATCTTTATCCTGTTATACTAGTAGCTGTTTCAGTAACCAATACCTTTATCCTGTTATACTAGTAGCTGTCGCATTAACCAATATCTTTATCCTGTTATACTAGTAGCTGTTTCAGTAACCAATATCTTGTCAGTTTCCAATGATGCTGCATCCTTCCTTCTTTTCTGCGATTCAGTAAGAACCCATAGAACAGCCTTTCGTAAATCCATTGACCCACCATGAGGATGTGAGCATTTTTGACATATTTAATTACCTTAGCACAATTTTCAACAGAGGCCTTACAAAGAGAGACTTCAGTTTCCTGAGAATGAAAAAGCGCTGTTCAGTTTTCTTCAGTGTAGTCTCGCGGCTTCTCCAGCTGTTCTACAAATCTTATATAGGCAGTGTTCTGTCATTTTCGTCTATTTGCTACAATAACAACTGTTACAAAGTCAAGAACAGGTTGGGTCAAGCAGTGCACATATGCTCTAAGATTATTATGATGGCCCAGAATGACTTTTGGACTCTATAACTGGCAGACATGGTCAAAAGTCACAATTATTCAGGATCATATGAATGTCCCATTACGGGTATGAAAGCACAGTGGTATTGCTGGTAGCTAATGTGCTATGCAGTTTTCACTATTAGTTAAGAGCTGCTTCCTAATTATCCCTAGGTTAAGAAAAGTTGTACTTTAAATATAGGGAAGGATCCATATACTTTCCCAGTAAAATCCATACGCATTTAGTATTACCTGCTTTAGTTTGATATGTAAATATTTGTCACTACAAACCTTTATTTTTCTTATTTCTTGTTTCATCAGGAATGGAAGTATTATCACTGAACTTGTAATGGTAATAGATAACAAAACACAGTTTGAAGCTGTCACTAAAGTTGCTAATGCCCTGCCACAGCTTAGAGAGGCAAGCTTTACTATCAATGGAGAAACATCTTGGCTCAGAAATCTCACCATAAATAATATTACAAGTAAGATCATTTTTCTCTCTCTGCAAACAAATTATTTACTTATTGTAAAAAATTAATTTACATTTACAAAGTAATACTCTTAGAAATTATGTTGCATATAGTTTCTTTTAATAATTTATTTGTTTTCATGTTAATTTTACCATTAACAGATGTGAGATGACATTCATTCATGTGTGTTACCTTTGTAGTTAGATCATAGCACTCTCAAGAAAGATGCTAAACTGTGAATAATCTAACTCTACATATGCTTAAATATTGAAAAATATGTGCATGATTAAAGAGCACACAGATATATATATACACAAAATATATACACCCTTATATTCATATATATATATATACAAATAAATCTCAATTGTAAAATGACAACAAATATTTCATTTTGTATTTATCGCATTGTCTGTCCATATTTCTTATGAAGCAGATTCTTACACTGGGCATTGAAAATATGTTTTACTCCATCTCTTGCATAGGCATGTAAATTTTTAACAAATTGTGCTGGACTACTTTTATCTTCTCTGCAGTTGAAAATGCCTGTGACATACTGAAAGAGGGATATTGCAGCCCAAATGAAACCTGTGATTCTTCAGATGACACACCTTCCTGCAAGAAGACACCAGTTAGGTGTGTCATAAAAAAACAATGGTCTTTGCCTTCATATTTCATACAAAGCTTTTTTAAACTCAAAAGAGCTAAAACGAATGGCTTTAGTTCATTACAGTTTGGGGACTTCAGAACAGTACAATCATTGAGTAAAGAAAAGGAGAGAAAAAGAGGTAGCAAATAATTATCAAACCTGAAAATTTTGATGATTTTAGATGTCTCATGATGAGTTAGTCGTAATGGCTCTTGAATATTCAAAGAACACTCCATTCCTTATCTGTCTAATAGCAAACATTTATAATTTTTTGTAATAGTTGATTTTTTTTCTTTTTAGCTTTTGTTCATTTTCATGTTAATAAATAATAACAATCTGTATTTTTTTTTTTAGCTCACTACAGAAATCATGTAAGTAGCAAATGTGCAAAGACCAAATTTCTCATTGCTTTCCTGTCTTTATATACTGTGCAGGTCAATCTCCAGCATGTTTGTACTCTCTCTTTGTCTGCATTTTTATATATATCTAATGTGTGTGGGTGTGGGTGTGGCTGTTTGTGTGCACGCCCACATGCTGTAGTGGCGACATGAAATACATGATAAATTCTGATCTGCCTTTTGCTACAGTTTCGGAATGTTGACTACAACGCTATGTTTGTGTGTTTAAAAAACAAAAACCAAAAAATCACAACTTCAACAATATAGTAGGTGTAATAGTAACAGTTTTGAACTGGTGACTGCAGCCTGCCTTTTCCTACAACAGAAGAGAGATATCACTTTGCAAGTGTGTTTTCAGAATAAATATATGGGCCCCCCCAAATAAAAAAGAAAAGGCCAATTAAGATGAGCAACAGTTTTCATTTCTTTTTTTTTTCATTTCTGTTGATGAAGAATTTAACAGGTAAGGAACTCCATAGCAAAAATATTTTAAGAAATATGTAATTCCATTTCATAGCAAAGCCAAAAAATTTAATATTAGCTGCAGCATAGTTTAAAGCAACAGACATATAGTCACACATTATTTAAAGGAAAAGGTCTTGAGTTTTTTTACATATAATGAACTGAGGCCCAAACATGTCTATAAGTGCTCAGGTTTCTTGAGAAGCATTATCAACTTGCAATACTTCATAATAATTCTTGAGTCAAAGAAGTATAAAATCAGCAATGACAGTTTAGCAGTCTAAACCTTTTTACACACACAAATATATAAATATATTAATATGTATTTATATATTCTAGACATTAAAAAACAAACATAAAAAAGGGCATGACTTGGGCATTAAATGTATATGCATACATAATTTTTATACATATATTTATACATATGTTTAGATATTCAACTATGGTATGACATTTACAGTAAAAGTATCGTTTAATGGATATTTTTAAAATTTCACTATTACTGATAACATTTCAGCATTGAACCTGGAACTGGTGATTGGACTTTCGGTTGGCATTCCACTTTTTGTCATCATCGTCACGGTCATTGCATTCTTGGCCTACCGACGAGTCAAGAAAAGAAACGCCACTTTGCGCAAAACTATTTCTGATGACAAGTAAGGAAACAAACACAGGGTCTTTTCCTTACATTAGAAGCTTTCTACATTTCATGTAGCATCTTTCATAATTTATGGAACTATGAATTAGGTCTCATGGAAGTACAACTTCCTGGACTCCTATGCTATTGAAAATCTCTTTTGTTTTCCCATTATTATTTAGTTGTCATTCATTTTCAAACTGCGCAGCAAACATCTATAAGCAGCAGCTGTGTATTTTTCCAGCCAAAGTGAGATCTCCACAATATTTTCAAGACGACTGCCAATCTTTGGGATGCTAAGGCGTCACGGAATGTACAAACCAGATAATTTATCTGAGACTTCCAATGAAGACAACAAATACGAGCATTACAGGACACGCACCAGTGATCCTGGTTATTCCGATAGCTCTCCATGGACTACACGAAGACTGAAGGAGTCAAAAAGACTAGGTAACTCACTTTACAACTGAATAACATAATAATGGCAATGAAACAATCTTACATCATGGTCATTGTTTGTCTTAAGACAATTATTGCTTGCCTTTTTGTTACACTTATTGGGTAGCATTAAAAGACTACTGTAGTACAAACATTTTTCAAATGATTGGGTAAAGCTTAGTGAAAGATACTTTTTTCCCCAAATTTGAGAGAGTACTAAGCTTCCATTTTTGATGTACACTTCTACAAATCATGCAGATGAAGAGTGAACAACACAAGGTTGTACATGGGTATATTGTAAAGACCTCAGTGAGAGAGCTTGGATCATATGTTAATCAAGTATTCCAGTGTAGAAATGATTTTGACCTTTTATGTGTGGTCATATATGTTTGTGTGATAAAAGCTGGTTTAAATGCCAGCTGAAGATCGATTGGCAGCACTGATTGGCATGTATATGTTTTGTCCAGAGGGGGGCAGGGAAGGAGGGACTACACCCAAGACCCAAACTCCCTTAGCTCAGTAGTGAGGAACCCTCTACCTCCAAGGGCCATTTAGATGCTTGTAATATTATTCATGGGCCATACTAAAATTTACTTTAAAATTAACCTGCTCTTTGTGTAGTTTTGCATAATATGTTAACATTTTTGCAAGTGTAAAACCCCAGCCTGCCTGGCACTGCTGTCTGTAGGAGTCACCATAACCCTCCTTTTCATAATTAAGAGTGCGAAAACTTTGCTCTTCCTCTATGAAACAACTGATTGGAGTCTGTAAAATATAAGTTGTCCAACGAACAAATTATTATAATAATAAAGGGAAAAATTAGGTTGAATAATATAAAAACACAATACACATAATTATACTAATAAAATGACCTGCCATCAGGTCAGTGAAATTTGAATATAGCAAGAAAACACTTCCCTCACAACCCGGTACACTTCGTGGCTGTGAATCCGGCCGTGTCAGATGAACATTTCACCTCACGTCACCCGGACGTGTACATCTCCCCAGTCTCGCACACAGCTGGGAGTACGGCGCAGTGTCCTCGCGACTGGCTGCCCCTCGACAACTGCAGTAGTGGACAGTCACAATATTGCATCGACACACTACTGCCACTATATACTGGCGGAGATCTTCTGGTCGCGCACAGTTGCCCCAGACAACATGTGGCATGTATCGTTGCTATTGCCGGTTCTTGTCGTCTGCGAGGATGATCGAGACGCCGGCCTTCCTCACTCAAGGTCCCAGACTGCAATTAAGTCACGGGCCTCCCTCACAGACTTGCTGGTAGGGCGCTCTGAGACGGTAGTCTCCGCTAGTGTACCGGGAAGATGGTCCCCCGACTAAACATCTACCTAAACTGTATACTACTAGAACACCTGACCCCGCTGAACCAAATCTACCTTGCCCTGAAGCGCTGTCGATCTATGACTAAAGAAATTACTGCCTACCGCGCTATACCCCTATGTCCTATCCCCCCAACCCCTTGGCCTCGATAGCCTTCAACAAGCAAGGAGACCTGTCAAGTTGTAAAAACGGACAGAAAGGCTTTCCTTTACTGTCCGTCTACCCGGCCTTGGCCATTAACTTGGCCCTTAGCCCAGGCTGGTTCATGACAATTACCATTCGCTCCTTTATATATATATGTGTGTGTTGCTATGAAAACTTTGTATAGATTTACTGAAATCTGTGACTGCCTTGGCGGGCTGGATCAATGGCCAGACATTCCCCACTCCTGCTCTAGATGGACCCCAGCATACAATCAGTGCCATTTTCCAATACAGTCATGCACCCACGACACATTAACCCTTCCAGAGGTAGAAGTGCATGTGGCAGGTTATCCAGTTACATTTCTAGGAGTGTATCTCGAGAATGGAAGAAAGAACATTTACCCAGATGAACAGAAACAGTTTTCTGCACTGAACTTTACCCTGAATCCTTGGGGGGAAAAATCTTAACCTCCTCCCTCCTATAGTCCTTTATAGATGTCATGTCATACCTGTTGTACTACACAGTACAATAGTCTCAAAAATATCTGTTTAGATGGAAATACCTTACATAAATGACATCTGTTTTTATAAACCTCTGTTCAGTCTTCAGCTTGACAATGACTTCAGTTTTAATTTCTGAAGAGCAGTGATAAATGCACGCATCATCATTAGCTTGTTCAACTGGAATACATTCGTTTAAGAAAAGAGTAATTCCTGCGCACTAATTTCTTCATTTGTTAGAACATTATGCCTGAATCAGACTGTTTAAGTGCATAATATCTTCCATTCCACGTTAAAAGTACTGACATGTACTGTATACATAAAGCATGTTATGTTCTCAGACACTGAAACCTGCAGTTTTTCATGGACCATTTCTACCAAACTGCGGTGCAGAGAGGAAGTTATTGCAATAATTATTTTGCTGCCATCCTTCATTATTCTTGTCACAAGTACAAAGCTTCATGTATTATTATTATACACTTGTACTGATGTACAACCAAGAATAAAATCAACAGAAATATTACAAATATGAGATAAGAGCTGCACAAGTTGCAAACAGAATAAAATGTTCATTTTTGAAAAAGATGGTTGTTGTTCTCTCCGGGTTTCAAAAGTTGTTTACATTATGTCTAAATAAACTCTGAAATATTGCAACATTCGATTGTTTCAGTTCCATATCAAACGACCACAGATATCTGTTTCACCAAATCCTACCTACCAGGTAAATATTATCAGCACAGCATACTTTGCATAATTCTATAATATCAGTAAGAAAATGTGTTATGTGGAAAACGTGTTGAGTTCACTTTCATCTCCTCAAATGGCCAGGAATGCTAGAGCCGTTGTAACAGTTTAAATCTTATAATTGTGATAAACTAGAGCTGTTATGTTACAAGTACTGATACCATTATATTTTAAGCAATATATTTGGATGATTAAGTTATACTACAAATATATTTACATACCTAAATTCTCTGCTGATAATTTTTTTAGTCCCATAAATATTGCTTAAAATAATGTTACATATGTAAGAATAATGGAGCTTAAACAGAATAGATTTCAGGTTTATCTGTAATCTTCTTCAATTTAGATTGATATTTAAAGACAAAAGGTAATCTTCTCTTCTTAAAATAATATTCAGTTGCTTCATTTTCAGATATCAATACAAAACCCATCACTGACGAAGCATGAAATATTCATCAGAGTTAGGTTATAAGGTTGCTCAAGCTTAAAATTCAGCCTACTTGGTGACTTCTTGTGAACCATTTAATGTTCATTCAGATATTACCAACTCACAAATGTTCTACATCATACCTTACAATAATACTTTTCTATTTTTTGTCTAGAAATGACTTTCAATGAATCATATATTATTTTTTATTAAAATCTATCTTACTTATAATCCAGTGGAGACGCTATACTGGCAGAAATTCACTTTAACTGAAGTACAAGGAAAGACAGATTGACATCTTTTGCAAATTTTTTAAATTGTCTGCAAACAATGTAATGCCATTGGACTGTTAGAAGTACAGAAAATCTGCTAGTTTGTACTAATATTTTTCACGTTTAAAATATTGTGCATCATGTAAAACTATAGCCCTCAGAGTAATAATCAAAACTCGAAAACTCTGAAAGGCTGGATTCAGTTTTCATAGTGAACAGATGGTCAACCCACTGGATCATGCAGAACACCCTCAAGAGCAGATTAAATGTAAATGAAGTGGTTGCTGCAACCACCATTTTGTTTCCCCATCCCCCATTTCCCTACAGAAAACTCCCTACAGAAATATTTGAGGTAAATATGCAGATCCAGAAAGGACCCTCTTTGGGTTTCTGTGAATGTTTGTAGGATGGATGACAAGCTACTATTTGAACAAAATATCTGAAATTAAGAGCCGCTACTGTTCAAGGCAGCAAAGGACACTTTGCAGGGGCAGATCTAGCCCTATGAGCTTAGAAAGTTCTAGAACAACGACAATGAGAACCGAGTAATCATAGATTTAGGAGATGCACAATCCCAGCCATCTAAAAATGATCATTACATTGTTGTCTTTGATGGGGAAAGAACATTATACATTGTTATCAATGGAAACCCTCATCTTTTCTTTTTATCTGGCTTCTCCTGTACATAAGCAGACTCCATGGATTTTAATATAAAATGTGCAGTGCAAAACCAGAGTCAATGTGAAAAAATATATTTTAATATGAACATTAATGAATGTGAGCTAATGCTGCTTGGGAAAAAGGTTTCAGCCAAATTATTCCTAATCAATGGTGTGCAATATAAATGTTTCGATCTGAAATAATGTGAATTTTATCACTTTCTTCCACAAATTGATTGCTCATAATGAGTGTTCAGTCTGGGCACCTTCTATAAGTTTAAATGAAGTTTTAGATAACTGGGAAAAGTAACAAGAAGACTAAATTTTTATGAGAAAGATCTTGTGGGTTTTTATTTTTTATTTGGATGCACTTTTAAAAGAATCTCTCATTTAGTATTATTTATTGTACAGTGTGACTTTATTATGCCTGAATTGGCTTGCTGATATCATTGTAGCCTTTTCAATCCCTGTATAGTACGCTCAATATGCTTTACACAAACAAAAATATATGCATATATACCAACAGTAACACACAAGAGCACATTCAGACAGAACAAAATTATCAGCAAAATACATTACACATTATATATATTATCACACACACATCCACAGCCAGAAATATGAAGAAAATCATGTACACAACAACAAGGCATCAAAAGTATTACAGTAAGATCTGGGAGTCAAGGGAAGCAGAAAACAACAGCTTACAGTTGTGTGTAAACGATTTGATGACATTATCTCAGCAGACGCAGGAGAAGAGTTCAGTGCACACGTCTTTAAGGGCGGAACTCTAGTGGGCCTTTTTTTAAAAAAAAAAAAAAATGGTTCGCCTGGGTGAGGGAAGGTAGGAGTACCCTTGGAGTAGTTAATGGAGATGACTGCTTGTTGTCCCAGCACATGTACTTACCTTACCGTCGCATGGGCAAAACAATTCTCTTCCTACAGTCCTAAGAACTTCCACCTTTAAGATGCCCAGTCAAGGGCTAATGCATTGTGTACTAATCATGGTTGTTACAGCAACGCTTGACAAACAACTTGTGTTTCATTTTTTTTTATTGACCATGTATCTTATGTTCTTTATAAATTCATTGAAAAATTCATTATTAATTCTTGCCAGCTGTTCAAAGGTGCATACAGACACTATACATTGTATTCCTGAAAAGAGACTGAAACTTGTTTACGATGGTTTCTTACATCTACATCAATCTGAAATTGTAAGTTTCAAAGATCCTAACTGAAATTTGTACATTGAACTTGCAATGTGTGACATCTTCTGTAGAATAATCTGCTTCAATACAAAGATTGGTGCATTTGATCAAATGAGACTAATACTAATTAACTATGCCAATAGATCTTGGTGGTGTGGTCTAGCTAAAGATAAAATATTGGATTTGCTAATTAATATCAAGAAACATCTTAAAAATCCTGTTAACTAGTTTGGAATGTATTCTGACATTTATTTGTAGTTTATTTGTTAAATTTTGCCTGATTTAAAAGATTTGTATATGTTATTCATAATATACAGAGCTATTTAAGAACTGATGGCCATTCTTAACTGGGCAAGAGCCGAGCATCAAATTGACCCAAGACCTTTTGTATTAGCAAATGTATTGACAAAAAATTTCTGATAGCTTAGTATCTCGACCAAGTTCCAATGTCGTAAGAGTTTACCCAACATCATTTGGTTTCCCATGACCATTTACATACAAACTTTGCAAAAAAATGGTCAAATGCCAGCAACATTTGCCCCATTAAGAAGGGCCCTTAAGCATAGTGTATTTCATCTCATATATTGAGCTATGTACCTCCTAAGTCTTTCCATCAAGCCTAGTATTCAGAAGTTAGAACAGGCTTGCTGGATCCTACTTTATGACTCCTGCATACTCATTTTCAGTTAGTGCAAACACCATTTCATGTAATAATAACTTACCAGATTTGTTGGTTATTAGAATTATATGATTAATGTTTTTTTCTTGCTAAACTTATGAAGGACAAGCTCTATAGTAGCAGACAGTCTGAACTATGAAAAATTATGATTGTTTGAGGGGCTTAACAATGTTCGTAAAACATCATGAATCATATCTGTAAAATAAGACCAACAACTGTTGTAATAAAATCACAACACTGAATCTTTATTATAAGTGCTTTCTGTATTATGTAACAATAAGTCTCTCACAAATTATTCCAATCCCATACTGTGCTGCTTTATTAGGACTAGGAACAATATGCAACCAATTGAGTTATCCATTTGTTTGAAAATGACTGGCTATGCTCAAATATCAAATATGTATATCAGGGCTCTGCCACTCAATATATTAGGCACTCGAATGCCCAATTTATTTGGCATAGAACACCAACGTTCTGTAAAGAAATAAAGGAAGAAGTAAAATAAGACAAATGATCAGATATACAAAGGTAAATAATGTTTGATACCGTAAAGTGAAAGACTTCTGTTAAATAAGATTAACTTTATCCTAGTTTCTTCAATGGCTTTGCGGTTTCTATATTTGTTTTTATATACATTCATGGACACATGCATAGATAAAAATGCATCAATGAAGAATTGTAAAAATATCTCGAGAACAATAAATATCCCACCTGTTTCTTAGTTAATTTCATCCCTCTTCATTTCTAACAACTTATACCATCTGAGACTAAACCAGTCATATTCTCGTAAATATCTAACCTGATAACATCTCAAATAACCTGGTTAGTTATTCAAAAATTGTTTACAAATATTCATTATCATTGTCACCAACCTTTGAATCAAGCCACTCAAGCTGTGGCCCTACGGACAAAGGGTCCACAACACAAAGCTTTCCATGACATCCACTTGAAACATCAGATGTCCCGAAAGCTTGATTAATGTAATCTCATCACATGTCACATAGACAACATCCTGAGTATATGTTTACGGCCTTGAACAATTTTGTAAAAATGATTTTAGAGCTTTATCGAGGACACACATGCTTATCTCACAGATCTGATAATTATAAACTCACTGGGGAAGATGTTCTAAATTTACTTAAGACACAAGCAAATCGCTCACCTTCAATATTATTTTTCCAAAAACTTTAGGTGAAACATAAAATGATTTTTATGTATTCATTACTCTTTATCAGGTGGTCTGCAGAATACAGAAGACTAGCAATACAGAATACCACAACGAGACAACGAGGAAAAAATCAGCAACTAATAACTTTTCAAAGACAGTTCAACAGCTCACTTACATCTAATTACTTTTACTCTTAACTTTTAAATCACTCCTGGCCAGTCATATCCACTTTACCACTTCCCACCGTCCACCTCCATGATGATAAAGAAACGAGGCAACATGAGACGTTGTAAATTTCATGCCAGTTTTTAAGTCTTGGTACCAGGACAAGGTCATAAGCAAAATAATACACAAACAAGAATTTTAAGGATTTAAATTATAACTAGGTACAAAGAAAACCAATTCCATATAAGAATGTCAAAGCTGTTGCCCATGAAAGAATTGCATGACAGGATCTGTAACCTAACAATGGGATGCAGACTTGCTCCTTTTTTGTTGCATCCTGATCAGTAGTTCTCTATCAGCCACGGCAAGCAAGAATTACCAGAGTGGATTTACCACCTGAACCATCTAAAAAAACTGCTCTTTTGCTGGGTCCAATACAGTTTGGCCTTGCATTGCTGCCATCTGTGCTGCATTAGGAGCTACTCCAGGCCGGTGGCGGCTAAAGAGAAGGGGGAAAAAAGAATGAAACCTTTGCAATCCTGTTCGAGAAAACACTTCTCTTTTATCATTACTAATACATTGCTCACAGCAATAAACTCAAATGGTACGGGATTACAATATCCTTTTCACGAAATTGTTGTCTGCAAATGGTAACATTAGAATATGATATAAAAAATCTTAACACAAGCTAAAAACATAAAAAGTCTCATCCAATTCTAGTTCTCCTTTTATAGTCATTTAAGTTACTCTCACAATATTAAAATATGTACAATTTCTATTGTCACTCAAACTGAGAAAACAGATAACACCAATCAAAAAATAGACAAAATAGAATGGGAGCTAGCAGGCGTGAACATCTTTGTTCATATGTGTGTGTGTGTGTGTGTGTTCTATCCATGTGCTGATAGTATCTTTGGATTGTAACTGGAATAAATGAGTGCAAATAATGTGTGACTCTAGTTCTAGAAACTCTACATCTACCATCTCTGTTTATTCCTGTCAAACGGTTGGCTAAACTTCAGTCAGTTTAAACATCAGACGCTTGTCATACATTGTCTCTACACTGTTTGTGCTCTCCCTACCACTCCTTCTTTTTTAATGTTCTTATTCAATTTGTTTCTCTCTTACTTTGAAGTTCATGATGCTGCATTATAACAAGTGGAAAATATTTGAAGTTCTAAGCACACCTTAAAAGACTTCCATTTTCTCAGAGAGTTCAGACAACTATGAACTTTCTTAATAACGTAATCTACATAACCTATGGCCTGTGGGCCACATCTGCCTGCAAATGTGTCTCATGCAGTCCACTCATTTTATGCAGACACAGCATAATTTCATTTTTAATGTCATGATTCTAGCAAAACCGCCATGTTCTGGCTCACGAGATTTTACATCATGTCCAGTGCGGAAAAAGGTTGGGCATCACTGATCTACATTAACTTTCCACAAAGGTTTATCATCAACAGTTAAACCTAAATATTTATAACTGTCCACTCATCTTACTACTCCTCCTTTGATAAGTATTTAAGCAACAACAACATTGTATTTCCTAAAATTAACAATTATAAGCAGTCACACTTACTGTATACAGAAGAATGCTGCAGAATATTGCATTTAGCCATTTTTATTAACCACTTATATGAGTTTGATTCAACAGTCATAATCTCCTGCATTATAAAAAATGTAAAATGTAATTCTGATATTTCTTTGGCCATCTATGTACCCAGCATGTTTACTTAACTTCTATAAGAACCCCACCCCCACCCCCCCAAAAAAACCCAAACAAACAAAAAAAAAAAAAGAGAGAAGAAAAATTTGTCAACACTAACTGGAATAGAGGGAGATGCACCAGCATCAAATCTGGCTCCTGCATCAAACAAGCCTGGAACAAACACTGTCTGTGTCTGGGCAGGCATGTAGCTCTATCAACAAAACCACAAGACTTATTTTTAGGCAACGCCTTATTAAAGACCAGTCACAGCTATCACTGTTAATTGAGATTAGATAACTTATTAATTAGATATAAAATTCTATCTAATCAAAGCTTACAAATTTACATATTTCAAAAGTATCAATCTTAACTTATTCTTAAACTTTAACAGTGCCAATGGAATGAAAATAAAACTTCAATATATTTGAAATTCTAACAGATCACTAAATCATTCTGATACAAAAATGATTCTGACAATGCAGATACATGAATATCTTATTAACAGTAGTCTCAAGGTCCATTTGAAAAAAACTAATGTCAAATTCATCTCCTGAATTATGGACCATTTAAAAAAAAAACATCCACAAAGCCAAAGCAGAAAAGTGAGACAGTTATGCCTATGATTGCCAACAAGCCTAAAATTGTCTCGATTGACAATGATGATGGCTTCCAAGGCCTGGTGGTGGTGAATTTGTAAGTGGTTCACCATGTCAAAGGTAAGCATATAAAGCTTATCAATAAACTACAGCAAATATGGAAGTAGTGAAAGAAACATGGACGAAACTTATAAGGACAGTAAACTTACAGTTCCAAGGGGTGGCCCATAGGCATAGGTATGCATCTGAGGTGGGTATGGATAATTCTGCATAGGATATGGCTGTGTCTGCTGGGGATAGACCTGTGGTGCTTGAGGAACTGAACCACCTTCAGATATAAGTAAATGAAAAGGTAAAAAAAAACTGTGTAGGGTATCATATTTAAGACCAGTTAAACATTATATTTCTTACTACTCAGAATCAAATACTTTCAATGCCAACAACCATCACTGGTAGAGTTATGGGCTTTACTGCCATCCATCAGATAGCAAATTCATTGATATATAAGCTATTTGCTCAGGTTAAAATGCTCAATAGTGTCTAAGGATGCAAAAAAAAACTAAACAGTGAATATCTTACTTCCAAAGATGTTACTAGTCTAACACTCTGAAAGTTCAGTTACAAAATACTACTTTAAAATTTGAGCTAAAATAACCTGTGTATCGCTTAGTTAATGCAGGCTCAGTCTGCCATTGTCACATATCCTCACCTCCACTTACACTATGTAAACTTACACTATATAAATCTGTTAAATTTCATTGTTGCAAGAAAACACCCTTAAGTCCATGCCTCCTCTTTCTAGATCCAAGTATCTCATTGTGACTCATGGCTGATATGCATATGTTTCAGTATCATTAGAAGTATCTTCAAAAAGTTAAGATCACCATTTATCCTATAACTTCTCTCTCCATTAGATCTAATTTTGATTTACAACAAAATACAAATACATTTCCCCATCATATCTTAGCTTGTTGATCTTTAAGGACAAGATCCCCTTTTGTTCTGACACTCTCCTATGTACATTTATTTTAAAACATAATTGCAGTTTGCAAGTAATTAATTTTTTTATGCAAATCCCACCCACCAAAGCTTTTATTGTTTGTCAAAGCTTTTTAATTTTTTAAGTATTAAGTGCAGCCCTATGCTCCAAACACGAAACTAAAGTATGAAAAAAATGATCACCTGTTATATAAGGCTGCATGGGTTGTTCTTGATAGTGTCCAGGTGGTTGCATGGTTTGATGCATCATGCTGTATGTAGGTGGCGCTCCCGATGGATGTAATTGGGGGCCTTGCATTACGGCATACGGTGCTGTTGGCTGCATAGGGTATGCCGGCCCAACACCTTTTTTTGAGTCATCTAGTGACATTTAATTCGAAAAATCATTCCTTAGCTACAGTTTGATCCAGTCGTTCTCTTCTTGAAGACAGCAACATAAAGCAGTGACATTTTTCAACTATTGCATACGAATCATTCTCAAACACCTTTTTAAACATTTGTTTGTGATTTTCTCAGATGGAAACAGTGGTGAGCTGTAAGGGAAAATGAACTAAAAAAATGAATTTAGCATACTCAGCACTGAGAATGAGGCCATTATAATGATTCATTTTCTTGCATTTTACTGCACAAGTGTAGGCGACTATGTTAGCACTGAAAAATTTGTGAAGAAATGCTATATTTAAGCAGAAAACAACTCAGATCATCAGTTACAGTTACTTGAATTTGACAATGCGCCAACTAAAAGGAAAAAGTTCATAATATTGTTTTAAAAATGTGTCAAAAGTGCAAACTGTAGAATTGGGAAAGTTTACCTTCTTAGACATGTTTGGACATTACGTGTTCTCCAACGCTAGACTGCTAACGGAACTAAACAAATACACGTGACCAAAGATCAGTAAAGCCATATAGAGTTATATTTCGCATAAAAAGTTAGTAGGTTTGGGGTTTAATTATGCCCGCATAATTTAAATTATTTAGCTCTAAATTGATTAGGACCTGTTTTCTTCTTAATTTAAATATAACATTTCACTCGTGTCCAGTGCCGTCTATGTTCAAGGGATGTAACTGGTGCAGTACTTTCCTGTTTCTTTCGGTGTTGAATCAACAACACAAATTTCCCTTTGTTCCTGGTTAACTGTCGTCATTCTTGCACATAAACAGTATATGAGCACTGGTAATATATTTCGTTGAAATTCTAGCTGTTTCATTTAACCTTTTAAGGGTATAATGTCTCGAGATGTTGATATTGTTGTTTCAAAGTAACCACGACCGCCATATTGTACATGTTAAACAAGAACAGTTTGTATAAAATGAATACAACGGGGTGAAACATTGTATGTCGCAGTTGTACTACAATCTGCATCAGTTTAGCCGAAGCCAGATTCTATGGTGATGTAACCAAACACACTGTTATTTTGTTTTAAAAGTATTAGAGTTAAAGCTTTGTGTTTAAAGAATACAGGTACTCGCAACTCGCATTCAGAAATTCAGATAGTTTTGAAATCGCAAGTAATAAGTAGCTTGTAACAGTGTTATGCTTGAGCTATAGACTGTAGTTGTAAAATCCCTAGACCATACTTTTTCCCGGAAGACTTAATATGACCTATTATAATAAGTGTCAAGCACCTTTTATGCATAATTAAGGTCAAAGATGCATATACTGTGTCCGAACTTGAGTAAGAATCGCAATGGTAGTGCGCAAATACCTATAAAAAGCAGATAAAAAAATAACAAATACTATTAATGATTCTACTTATTTGTTTAGTATATTATAATCAAACAGTATGGCAGAGTAGGCAGTTGAGTTCATTTTTTAAGTAGCACTGACAATGACCAAAACTATTGATAGTTAAAATCGGAATTTTATATGAACAATTCTATATTTTACTTTTTAAATTTGATATGTTCTGAATGATTACATGCATAATGAATTTTATTTGTTAAAAAGCATACCAAATGTGATAATGTATTAAATTATTTTATTAAAAGTGAAATACTGAATGCTAAAGAAATAATTATGAGGAGATAGACAATATAAAAAGTTTTAATCAAAATAATTCATTATAGAGTCAGATTATGAATACTTGGGAAACAAACAAATAAGTACATTTACAAAATATTGGTCTTTTCCTTTTTGTTTACTAATTTATTCTCACTCTAAATTGCATATGCCTCGTTTTAAAAAATATATCAACTTTTCCTATCAGTTTTGCTGTAATCTGGATGCAGTTATTATTACCATGGTACTATAGCAGTTTCTTCTATCCTCCAACAAAAAGTCAATGAGGCATTGAAATATCATTAAAATTAATTTATCTTTCTTTCAGGTTGAGGTAAAATCATGGTGCAATGAAAGACTCTTATAAATTGTAAACCCTGACGAGTGAAGGTGGACTTGCCAGGGGAAAACTTGCACATAGAGAGTTTGGTGAATTTAGGGATTAGTGATTGTGCTGCAACATGAGTCGAAACCAGAATCCTCATGGACTAAAGCAGATTGAACTTGATCAGATATGGGATGACCTCAAATCTGGAATCCGTAGTGTTTATCGACGTCAGAGCATGACAAGGCAACGCTACATGGAATTATATACGTATCCTTTTGTTAATCCATGTTGTAATCCATATTTTAACCTTTACTATATAATAGGCAAAGATGAACATAACTCATTGTTATGCTATTTTAAGGCTAGTAATTTCCCAAGTTCCATCTGTTTTATAAAAAAGGAAGACCTTACACTTGTTTCCTTGCTGAAAAACAGAATGCTAAGCTTTGGACTTTCAATACAATATTTTTAAAAAGACTGTAAGGCATGCAAGACTACCTTTCCCACCCTTGGAAATACAGTTCTCTTCCCTTGCATCCAATCACCATTACCCATGAAATTCAGCTTTAGGAATGCTTTTTATTATTATTATTTCATGTGGAAAAGAAGCTACTTTTCAGATCAGCTCAAAAACACATCTTTGCTTTTATACCCATGTTGGCTTATCCACCTTAATGACTATAGTGGTCACAAAGATGAAAGATGCAGGCTTTTTTAACAAAAGATTTGGGAGAGGGGGGATACTTTTCATCAGTTTGCAGCATCTTTCATACTAGCATGGGATAAGGTGCACTTAACGATGTGGCTTCTTCAAAAATGGGGAAGAAATGGCTTTATTTTGTTTGGGATATTTGAAGATTATTCTGACAAAGATGTTGTTGATTGTACTCAATCAGATGATTGTAATCTGATTTGGAAAGCTGATGGTTAACGAAATTGATTACAGAACAATGCATGTTACACCTAAAATGTGGCATGAATTGGCCCATATGTGCTCATTTTCTTAACGGAGACCAGCCATGTGTACAATTACTGCACCAGTGTACACGGTGGGCAAGGTCAGGGGGCTGGTGCTTCTGGCCAGACCTTTCCTAGAGGCAGTAACACACGCAACAGAGCACGACAAGCCACAGGTGGAGCACAGTTTGTGGGACATGAACTGTACAAACGCATCAAGGAGTTTCTAAAGCAGTATCTTACAAACCTCCTGAAGGTGAATGACTCAGTAAGCTGGATATAGTAGTTGTCTGTTGTGATGTGGCTGTGTTATGATTAGCTTAACCTTTTATATCATTATGTTTGTTTATGGACCTGCCACCACAGAATGAGTCTTGTCAGAAATCTGAGATTTAAATTGTATATTTTAAAAATGTACAGGTTTTGACCTTTCTTTTGATACCGAAGTTGTTCTAAGTCCTAAAAGTAAATGAGTTATAAAGGTTTGAAGTGTGCAAGTTCTGTGGCACAAAGTTGATCCTAAACACCTTTCTGGACCTTTCTTACAAAACTACTCTGTGCGACTTAAGACACATTTAATGTTGGCAGGTCACATATACACATACAACTCAGAGTCTCTTCCTCAAGCATCAAGTTACTATAGTTCTTTTATAAAAGTGTTTTCTATAGAATTATCTTAATTATATACTTCTGTATAATGCTGCTGTTTTGAATATTATGCTAGTTCAATTATTTCTAGCCTACCGCATATGTAAGGTGCTGCCAAAAGATGGTCAGCATAAGGTTACTTTTTTTAAGAGAAATGTTCCTTTTCTGTTACAAAATGTATGAGGTACTAAAGTCATTTCTCATTGCATAGAAATATATGTGAATTGCATAAGAAAGCTCCAGACGTAAAGAAAATTGATCTAGGGCCGCAGTTCTCAAACAGTGGGGCGCGCCCTCCCCTGGGGGGGGCGCGAAGGTGGTCATTTTTTTAAAGTTTCTTATACCAGTATTAGTGAAATTAGCTTACATTGCTGGCTAACGGCGGCGCGCGGACGTACCTTTGTTCGTCGGGGGTATCACAAGTAAAAGGTTGAGAACACGCTGATCTAGGGGGTTTAGAAAATATAAATGATTTGATTCGGAGGGCTTGAAAACAAAAACAATTGGGTCAGACTCAGAGCTGTTATCATACAAGATATTGTGTAATACCCTAAACATGAAAGCTGTATATGATCAAATGTCAGAAAGTTTTACATGCATAAAAGCGTAGTTACAATGAAAACAGTTTCTTGGAATCAGAGATCAAGATCAGGAAAATATTATTTTTACAAGTGCATGGATGTGTATTTTTTCCTTGACCACTAAAACCTCCACTTTGTTCAAGTAGTGATCTGAAAATTCCTACTAGTTTTAACTGAGTCAAGAAACCCCTTGCATGCTATGATGGGAATACTGTAAAGTGACAAAGAACAAACAAAAAGGAAAAAGGATCAAATGATGAGTTTTAGGGGTGCTGGAAAGTGATCTTGAGGGATTTTATGTATGTGTTTAAAACTGTTTTTATAAGATTATTTTAAAGTCTAACAGATTCTGCTAGTGATACAGTGGCTTCTTTTCTTGGCAGGATGGGCAGGACCTATTAGACGAACAAGTGTTGCAGTTTTATACAAGGCAATGGGAAGATTACCAGTTTTCTTCCAAAGTTTTAGATGGTATTTGTGCTTACCTTAATCGTCATTGGGTTCGTCGAGAGTGTGATGAGGGAACCAAGGGCATTTACTATATCTACTCTGTAAGTCTGATCTTTCTACACTTATTTAATTTTCATAATTTGATAAACTGCTCCACAGTTAACAATAAAGGGCAATACTGTGATATTGTTTGCATTGTAAGTGATTGGCTGCTTTAATAAACTGTACACTATTTGGTATGAAACATTTCTATATGTGAATATTTATGTCTTTAGCTGGCCCTCATCACATGGAGGGATTGCTTGTTTAAACCTCTCAACAAGCAAGTCACCAATGCAGTTCTGAAAACTTATTGAAAAAGAGCGCAATGGTGAAACAATCAACACTCGCCTTGTTAGTGGTGTTATTAACTGCTATGGTAAGCAACTTTTTTCTCCTTTTTTTTTTTTTTTTTTTTTTTTTTTTTTTTTTTTGATTTTTGTAAATTACTTCATCTGAGGCTTTTCTAGTATCTTAAATTATCAGAAAGTCAAGTGTCAGAGAATATCAGGATGTTTTAAAGAGACCTAAACAGATCTTAGCTGACAAAAGTAGCAGATACTACTATACTTTTATGGACTTAGGAAACGTATCAGAACAAATGACATATACCAAACAAATTACAGTACTGAGGAATTGTCAAGTCAACTTATTTTAAATCTTTAAGCATTGTTATTTGCCTTAAACATCTTCAGGTTGCATCAATCATAGCTATAAAGAATTCTTAAGGAATGCAGATTAAACAAAACTGAAGTATAATGCTAGTATTTTGTTTGCAAAAACTTTTGTTGAAAGGCTTTGTTGGCTTAAAAAAGAATTAAGTTCATGAAATTGTTTATCCATACATCCTTGCTAACTGAAGAAGCAAAATTTCATCACTGCTCTTACTTGTGGGGAAGTAGATAGTCAAATGTTTGCACTGGCATCTGAACCTGAAGATGTGCTGGTTTGAATACACGTGTGGTGCAGTAAACTTTCTACAGTCAGCCAGCCCAGCTGCTGAGTGGGTACCACCCTCCATAGTTGATTGGAGAAGGTAAGGCAGCAAAGGATAGATGAGAACCACCTTTTACCATTTATCTGACTTGCAGTTGAGCTGGGCCTGAATGAGGATGACCCTAGTGCCAAAGGCCCCACACTGGGTGTGTACAAAGATCATTTTGAGAATCCTTTCTTGGAAGACACAGAGCGCTTTTACACACGGGAGAGCATGGAGTTTTTGAGGCAAAATCCAGTCACCGAATATATGAAGAAGGTAAGGCAACATTAGAGCCAGCAGCTAGAGGCTATGATTCAAGAAGGACTTAACAGGATATTTTTTAAAACAGCAGATAAATGGTTAACTAGATTTAAATATTTCTTGTGACATTTTTGGTGTTATTATATCTTTATTAAAATGCTGCAGTCATGTTTATTTTTTAATATGCATAAATGTATGTTGTATCATAATATAGATTTCTTTGACAACAGGCTGAAATGAGGCTGAAAGAAGAGCAAAAG
Organism: Pomacea canaliculata; assembly: GCF_003073045.1. Taxonomy (NCBI): domain Eukaryota; kingdom Metazoa; phylum Mollusca; class Gastropoda; order Architaenioglossa; family Ampullariidae; genus Pomacea; species Pomacea canaliculata. Next base: position 11,966,768 of record NC_037591.1, on the reverse strand, counting down.
CGAGTGCAGACTTACCTTCATGAGAGCACACACGATGTGCTGGCAAAGGTTTGCGAACGAGTCTTGATAGAAAAGCACTTGGAAATCTTTCACTTTGAGTTCAAGAACCTCCTGGACACAGACAAAGATGATGGTTAGTGCTGGTGCATTATACATAACAAAATTCTAAAGGTGGCCATGAACATATTGCTTATAATCCGTATAGGTTTCAGATAATCAGGGTAGCTTAAGTATGGAAGAGAAGAAGAATCCAACAAATAATAATAGATTAATAAGAACTGGAAGAAATTACCCAGTAACTTGAAAATCAGAAAGTTGTCAAAACTTGCTTTATCAACATAAGATTTGTTTGTAATTGCATATTTTATCATAACAGTTTTTAAAGGGAGGAGTCTTTGTAATTATTAAAATCTGAAAAAATTTTACTCCGAAAGCAGGCTGTCAAGCACTTTTCTTTGTTTCAGACCTTGGCCGTATGTACATGTTGGTCTCACGTATCGTGGATGGACTAGGAGAGCTAAAAACACTTTTAGAGGCACACATATATACACAGGGCCAGACAGCTATAGAACGATGTGGCGAGGCAGCCCTCAATGTATGTCAAAGTTGAGGTCATTTGTAAAAATTGAATGCTGAATGAATGTATATGTATGTCTGTGCACGTGGGTTTGCATGTGCCCTGGCTCATGTGCATGTCTAAATGAGACAAACTTTGGCAGTTGGAGAGGTGGAGGTCCTCATAGTTTAACTGTTAGGAAAAAACAGTTAGGTCTACTGATATTTTTATTTTCATCATTTCAGAATCTCATACCTTTAATATCTTGTGGTTTTCTGCCATTCTTTTTCGTATTGTGCATAAAAACTGTTTGCAGGATCCCAAAGTATATGTACAGACAATTCTGGATGTGCACAAGAAGTACAATGCCTTAGTCATCACTGCCTTTACCAATGATGCAGGGTTTGTGGCTGCTCTTGACAAGGTATGTTTTCTGCTGCCTGTTAGAAAAAGAAATCAGTACATCTACAATAAAAGAAGATTAGTAGAAAAGTAGACTTTTGACTTATTGTGGCAAGGTGCACTTAGTTCTGTTAAAGTGATTTTGGAAGTGGAGAAGAGTTTGAGAGAGAGCTATTTAGTACCAATTTAAATTATGCATGTGTTTTAGCTATTAAGTGACCGCTATGAAGTATCATGTTATGTATGGGTTTTACTGTTTTATGCATTAGGTTTTTTGAAACATTATAAACACTTTAATGCAAAGCATTGGCTCTTGTTACAGGCATGTGGACGGTTTATTAATAACAATTCTGTAACAAAGATGGTCGGCAACACCAGCAAATCACCAGAACTTCTTGCTCGGTACTGTGATCTCCTTCTCAAAAAAAGGTGGGTCACAGCATAGAGTTTTTGTGTAAAGCAGTGCATAATTCTCTGATGTCAAAAAGGCTTTGTATCATCACACATGAATGTCTGATGCAAAAAAGTGATTTGTATGTTTATAATGTATATTATACTGTGTAGCAATGTTATGATTAGGAATAATGAAGGGAAGATATTTGTTGACACTGCCCTTAATAGTGAAGATTTAGTTGTGCTCATCAGAAAAAGACTCAATTCAGTTAATACTACAAAAGCTTTTGCCTTTAGAAACAATAATGCTAACGTCTATTTTGTGGCATAAATTCTATCAGTTTCTCAGATTATAATTATGTAGAAAACTGAATCAAATACTTGGCTCTGTCTGTACTTAGGTTTTTGGGGTTTTTTTTCTTCATCTGGCGTTCGCCTATTTTAGGTGTGTGAGGTAAAGATTCTATGTCACATTCAAAAACCTGACATCCGGTAAACCACAATAATCGCACTATTTAGATCTCTTTGTAATCTTTTCAGTCTTCTTTGTTTTCTAAATCTGTACCAGCTGTTTTATATTTTAGCTCAAAGAATCCTGAAGAAGCAGAATTGGAGGATACCTTGAACCAAGTGGTAAGCAAAATGTTAACTTTTTGATTTTTTTGTGTTTTGTACTTGGAGATTCCAAGATCCCACTGAAAAAGTCTGTGGGAGGATGATTTTTTTTTTATTTGTAACTTGCCAATTGATGTTAGTAAGAATAATATGTGTACTTGTTGACTGTTTGTCGGCAGTCATCTGAAGATGATTTATTTTTCTCTTTTTTCTTCTTTAATTTTGCAGATGATTGTATTTAAGTATATTGAGGACAAGGATGTATTTCAAAAGTTCTACAGTAAAATGCTAGCCAAGCGCCTGGTTCAGCATATGTCTGCTAGTGATGATGCAGAAGCAAGCATGATATCTAAGCTGAAGGTAGAGTGGTGTTGCTGATTTCTCACTTTCTGCTGATTAGTGCTTGTCTCATGGAATAGATGTTTAGACAAATTGCAAATTATACATGTAAAATTATACTAAAATCCTTCGTAGAAATAGCCCAAGCAGTAAAGACACAAACTTTAATATAGTAAAAGTAAAAGCTTTGCAAGAGGGTTGATTTTGGCAACTTGTAGCTCCTCAAAAAAAAAAAGTAAAAATAAGTATCTTAATATTGCATTCATGTCTGTAGTAGGAATGTTAAGGAAAACAAATGTGGTGATTTTATAAATCTTTTCTTCTTCATATTCCAGTTCATAGAAGAGACAGAATTTTATGGGATGCTTAGTGTGTTTAACTATATTAATGGTTAATAATATTATGCATATTTAATCAGCGTATTTTATTCTGAATGTCTTTGATCTTGTTCTACTGTGAATTACTTCCCTTAGCTAAAATAGTCAACTGATTGGGTATTTTGTGATATTTGAAATTAGGCAATGAGTCATTGTTCATTGTTTGGTACTTTTGTTTGTATATGTTGTATAAATAATTTCTTTTTTAATTTCTGCCTCGTAACCTTCTTTCATGACAGCTTTCCCTTCAATACAGTGACCATCTTTCATTTGAACTTAGTACTAGAAAACAAAAACTGTAGTTTTTGTAAATCACATTTCTTAAATGTTTAAAAATGTTTGGTTTAAATGTTGTATCAATGATAATTGTCTTTATTTGAGGTTAATAGGTGCAGATATTGGGACACATTATACTTTGTGCTACCACTCCAGTTTAAAGTGAAAAATCTCTTTCCTTTTTGTCCATGTAAAATGAGTTAAGACATTTAAATAGTGCTTTAACAAATGTAAACAAAGTTTTTTCTGTGTGTGTTATATATATAAAGAGAGAGGTTGGATGGAGGGGTTGCATTAGACTCTGAACTGATCATGTGGAAAGCCAAAGTTATGCCAAACCACCACCCACACCAGTTCCATAGGAATAGTTTCCCCAGCTGATCTTGTTGTACATGGAGGATGCTAGTGATGCTGGCATGTTTCAGTCAGATGTGGCTCACAATTTAAAATTAAAGCATTTTTTTCCACAGCTGCAAGAAGTGCTAAATGACAAAACAAGTTTTAGCAGTTCTTTTTGCTACAGGGAAGGAAACTATCAAACACATGTATTAATTCAGTGCAATAATGCTGAAAATATAAAAGATTCTAGGATCTGGCAGGCTACTGCAAAATTTCCCTGAAGAGCATAAAGTTTACAAGAGCTTGCAATTAGGCAGGTGGTGTGTGGTCAACTGTCGATTGATGTTCTATGAACCGCTTAGAGAACAGCTCATCAGTTTGAAAGTATTTCAATTGTTTTAAATTCTAGATGATCGTTTCAATACCAGTTAAAATTTGAAAGTTTAAATCCTACAATAATCACCGAAGAAGTACTAAAGACTCCTTGTTTCACTGATATCATGAAGGACCATGCAGACTAGAAGAATGAAGTTTATCTTGGAAAGAGTTATTTTTCTCTCTGATAATAGCACAGATCACAGCATTAGCAGCATAGCACTTAAGAGTCTTAAATGTCACCTGGAATGGATTGGTGAATAGGAGGTAATTTTAATGAAGTTGCAAACTACCAACTTTGCTCATAATAAAAAGATTAAAGACAAGTTGAAATTATTCTTACCTATCACATGAAATGTTACAAGATTTATTGTTCAGTACTGGGGCACATGTAGTTTCTACAGCCGCCACTCTGTGGATCAAAACACACCCAACTACCACTCATCAGATCTTCCAACTTATGACTATAAAAATAATGTCCTCACAAAATCTTTGAAAATGATATCCTAGCAAGAATTTAAGTGACTTTTAGGTGCATTTTTATGTCATGGACAACTGCTGACATATAGTGGCAATTTTTGTTTTACAGCAAGCCTGTGGTTTTGAGTACACATCAAAATTACAGCGAATGTTCCAGGACATTGGTGTCAGCAAAGATCTCAATGAACAGTTCAAGAAACACTTGCATGAGTCTGCACAAGAGCCTCTTGACAGTCAGTGTCTCTTTTCTTGGTTTTCTTCTCTTTCGTAATTATTATTATTATTTTATATGCAAGTTCACTTTAAACTTTAATTACCACCATGAAATTTTCCAAGGAAAAAAGTAAAGGAAAAGGTCTCCATTAACTAAGAATAGAGAAAGCCATTAATAACTGATATGATAAAAAAAATTTTGATCAGTTTTAAATGTGAAATGGCAAATTTCCAGTTTTTAAAGAGTATTATCAATTTATTTGACATGATATGCAAACCTTTAAATGTATCTTTGCAGTTGACTTCAGTATTCAGGTTCTTAGTTCAGGGTCATGGCCGTTCCAGCAGTCTTGCTCATTCACGCTTCCGATGGAGGTGAGTGTACAGATATTTTGACTTTTGAGCTCAGTAATCTTAGCAGTATCTTATAATGCTAGTATAAATGATTACAGTCTGTCCACCAAATACACTGGTAATCTTATATAAGTAAAAGTTTTATATTTTGGCTCTGAAGCTTGTTTTCTTGATCTTAAATAATTTTTTAAAAAACAAGATGTGTGGATGTGCTGGCCTTAGTAAATATAGTGGTGTTTGTGCAGATAGGTTGTGTATATGGAAGGAATTATGTTTAGAATCAGATTTCTGTTGAACTGTTTAGATGCTTATGATACTTTTTTTAAAAGGGTAGGAGGGTGTTAAATAGGTTTTACAACTCTAAGAATGTTACTTAGACAAATGGATTTTAAATCCAGAAAAGAATAAAGGCCATCAGAATGCAGTGACACATAGAGGATTAATGGGAAATGGATAGCCGAGCAGTTAGAGAACCATAATCCAATCCAAGAGGGCGCTGGTTTGATATCCTTATGGTGCAGCAAACTTTCCATAGTTGACCCAGCTGTTAAGAATGGGTATCTGACTCTAGAAGGGTTGGGGAAGGTAAGACAGCAAGGAAGAGGGGAAGGGCACTACCTTTACAGAAAGCTGGCCTAGAAAAAGGTGTGGTCTCTGACATCTCGCTCACCTACAACCAAAAGGTTAGGGGACTTCTTTTATAGAGTGATGCAATTTTCTATCACTATAATATCCAACATACAAATGTATAACAAATCTGTAAGTGGTATGCTTTATGTATTCTGATAGCTGTGGGATTTTGCTTTTTGTCAAAAATCACTAGCTATAGTATAATTAGAAGCTGTATTTTGTCAACCTTTTTTTTTTTTTTAATGTAGCTTGAGCGGAGTTTTCAACGTTTTACCACATTCTACAGTGGACGACATAGCGGACGGAAACTTAATTGGTTGTATCACATGTCCAAAGGCGAGATAGTCACCAATTGCTTCAAAAACAGATATACATTACAGGTATGTAAAGCAGACTTTGAAGAAGAGTGTTTTCTCTTTTATGGTTTTATCATCTGAGAAGTGGTAAATGCTTTTTTTAAAAAAAAACACTTTAAGCAAATGAATTTGTTAAAATTCTTGAACAACAATGTTGTAAGGTGTTTGAACTGCTCTGTTTAGAATCAACAATATGGATTTATGAAAAAAATGTGATTCTATCCTTGAAATATTCCCACAGGGGATCATAAATTACTGTATTGACAGATATTTCAGTTGTTTATTTTGCAGAAGGGTTTTTACAATATCACTCCATGTTATAAAATAGCTCTCACGGGAGAAAGAATGAGCAAAATTAAATCATGTATCCTCAAAATCTGTTAATACAACCCAAACTCAAATTATTTTGCTTCCACTCTATCAGGTATTTTAAGTAAAATGTACAGTGTGAAGAGATTGTCTAGTTTTGCTGCTCTCTGTACAACCTTGAGCCAGTGCACTTAAATAGCTCTGTCCTCCATCTTATGAATCAGCATCAGGTGGGCATTGCTTGTTGTCAAGTGTAGCATTTCTAGACTACCATCGCAGCATTTCCTCAGCTTCAAAGTGGCTGTTGGATGTCATTGCAGGCTTCAACGTTCCAGATGGCTGTGCTTCTGCTGTATAACGCTCAAGATTCTTTCACTGTTCAGCAGTTGGCTGATAGTACACAGATAAAACTGGTATGTCTCTGGCGTTGCTTATATGCCATTTTGTTAAAAGCTTAATGCTGTATTTCACTTTTTAAACTACTTTTCTTTTTTTCGTTTTACAAACTTTTGTGCTTTTAGATTGTTGTTTAGATTGTTGTTGAAGTAACCTGTAGTTATCCTCTCAATGCACATCTTATCTTTTATGATTGACATGACTGTGGGGATTGCAGGACTTTTGACAGCAAGTAGTTATGGTCTGCTTGAACATAAATACATAGGTTGATGAATTAACACTGCACATGACTGTGACAGGACATGCTTGTGCAAGTTCTTCAAATCCTTCTGAAATCCAAGCTATTGGTTGGACCAGAGGAAGAGAGTGACTTGCAGCCAAAAACTCATCTAGCACTTTTCTTTGGATACAAAAAGTGAGTGAGGAGAATGTGTTGTTTAGGCACATCTTTGACTTTCCTCTACAGCCCTTCACACTATATCCCTCATGCTTTGCTTCTAAAATATCTGATTTTCCCTATCTCCTACCTCAAAAACAGTCTATTTTTTATTATTTCTCTTCTTTGAAAGACAAAATTGAAGATTGTTAAGTGCATGTATGTGGTAATATTATAAACCAAGGATCTCTCTTGATCCTAGTCACTCCTAGTGGATCATAGGGCTGCTACTACACCGGCCATCGGACCCGGTTCTGGGCATCCCTTTCCAGTTGGGACTGTCATGCCAGCTGTCTCTGCCTCTCTGTGGACCGATCTCATTCCATGTCTGTCTGGGTCTCCCAACCCTGCGCCTCCCCTGTGGGTTCCAGCCCAGAGCTTGTCTCATTAAATTGTAGCCCGGCTTGCGCAAGGTGTGACCAATCCAACCCCACTTCCGCTTCTTGATGTCTTGACTGGCAGGTTTTTGGTTGGTTCTATCCCACAGATTTGTATTGGAAATCTTCTCGGGCCACCTGATGTTGAGGATGTGGCGCAACATCTGTCGATGAATGTCTAAATCTTGTTGGTGATGGTGTTTGTCGCATGCCATGTCTCAGATCCATATAGAAGGACTGACTTTGAGGATCTTGGTTTGTAAAGATAAAGCCTTGGAGTTCCAGATAGGTCATAGGGTGTGAAATGCAAGCCTGGCTTTGTTTATTGGCTTCTTACATCTTCATCTGTACCTCCATCTTTGGTGACTATGCTGGCAAGGTAGCTGAAACAGTCAGACTGTAATACATTCCCCATGTAGTTGGAGCGGGGCTTCTTGCTTGTTGACCCGCATTATCTCCGCCTTCTTGATGTTGATGGTCATGCCAGACATCTCTGCTTCTTCTGAGAGCCGAGTGAGCTTTGTGCATGTTGCTGCTTGTGAGACAATAGGCTGGTGTCATCCGCAAAGTCGAGATCCTCAAGTTGCCTTGCGAAGGTCCACTGAATGCCCGTGTTGCTGTTAGAGGTGGTTCTTCTCAGCACTTACTTTTAAATTAGAGAGAATTAGGGGTATCCAGTTGCATTTCCAGAAAAAAACTTAACACATGATGACACCCTGTGTACAGTCACTGTCATGTCTATGGTTGTAGAAGTTGGATTCTAATGGTCACAAATAAATAAACAAAATATAACGAAGGTAAAACAACTGAAGTGTGTGAAACAGGCTCACAAATGGTGACAACAATCATCAGCCATCTTAGCATGCAGGTACAGCCAGAAAAATTAACATCTTCAAATCAGCATGTTCCTGTTTCTCCATTAGGAGATTCTTAGTAATGATCAGATTTGTTTTCATAGTTTTTGAGTAAATGTTATTGAAAATGGTGCAGATATATCTTTTTAACTATTGAAGGTGCAACACATATTTGTCTGCCACTGTCAAATGGGGTAAGGGATCTTGCATCTGTTTTAGAGTTTTAGATACCAAAAAATCTAGCAAAAATTCTAAAGCTTTGATCAATGAAACTTGGTATTTTATATCAGCTGGCAAGCTTTGCTCTCCATCTGTCATTTGTTCATATGTATTGCAGCAAGAAACTGAGGGTGAACATTAATGTGCCAATGAAGACAGAGGTGAAACAAGAGCAAGAAACCACCCATAAGCATATAGAGGAAGACCGAAAACTTCTCATACAGGTGTGTTACATATCGCAGCATGCAACTTAAAATTAAGTACCTATAATCACAGCACTGACATGGTTGGTTGTTGGTTCACCCACAGCTTCCCCCAAATGGTGGTGTTTGCAGTGAAATCTGCCATTAATGAACCTTCTGACCATGTTCCATGTTTAGACACATGGATTGTTTTTTTTTTTTTTTTTTTTTTAACACAAAACAACCTTCAATCATCAAAATTTGCCCTTTTACTTTTCACAGGCAAATAGTTTGTGTTTTAGTTTTGTGGAAGTGTAACCCTTAGTTAGGTAGCCATGTTATTTGCATGTTGGTGTAGTCTAAAGGTACACTTTTTTCATTTCTCGTTTACATCTGAATTGTTCACAAATGTCAATTTGCAGAAACTTCCTGTTATCTAAAGTGAAGTATAGAAACTATGGTCATTTCTTAAAGGGAACAAAGTCTTGATTTGCTAAAAATAAAATAAACTATAATAAATAACAATTTCCCTTCAGACCAGCATTGTTTTAACTATAGCTTCTTTGATATTTTTTGTAAAGATGATGATGCAGCTTTTGCACTTTTAGGGGGATTTTTTTTAAATGAAACTTTACAGTCTCTCATGACTGTCTTATTTGAGTGAGTCTGTTACATTTGAGAATCTCCAATAAGAGGATGTCTGTCATGTAGGAATAGTTTGTAGCTGGATGTCCTCATATCGCAGGTTTTAGTGGTTCCTTCAGAATGAAAAATTTAGTAAACAGTATTTTAATGTTAATACAAACCTTCAAATAGCAATGTTCACTAAAAGAGATAAAAATATGTCCCATCATTAAACAGCATCAAAGCTCTGGTCATTTAAATTCCAAGCATTAGATTTTTTTTTTTAAATCATTCGTAATGGTTGTGAAAGTGTAAAAAGATTTTCAAAATGCATTTTTTGAAAAGTATAAATATTTAAGAATATATAATGATTGAAAACTTTAGTTAATTTTGTGATAATAAGAATTTACCTTTTGACTCAGTTCTACCTATCAATGGAGCTTAACAGCTGATAGCATTATTAAAAAACTGTTACCAATTAAATGTACTAATTATTTAAAATTGATATTAAGACATTAACTGATTTCTCAAAATTTTAGGTTTCATGTGTTCTTTGACAAATTTAGATATTTTTTATATATCATGCGTGCTATTTTGTATTCTGCAGGCGGCTATTGTGCGTATTATGAAGATGCGCAAAACTTTGAAGCATCAGCAACTGTTAGGAGAAGTGCTGAATCAACTATCTTCTCGATTCAAACCACGCGTACCTGTCATCAAGGTGACCCTTTATTTTCACTTCATAGTATTCAGGAGGGGAGGGGTAAAGCAGATAGAGGAGAAAGGGGGAACGTCAATGAGTGCTGTTGCAAGCATATAGAAAATAATTTTATAACTCAGCAGGGCTTGAAGAATTGATGAGTGAAATACTTTTCCCATTGTTATTTCTTGACTGTTGTGTGACTAGTGGCTCTGAAGACAGACTACCATATCGTTACCAGGTTATATCATCTTTGTCCATGACACTAAATAATGTGGAGTAAATTGGAAAATTTCTCCTTATATCCACTTGAATGTGGTGATTGTAAGCCATTGAATAGACCTATTTATTTGTTTGATATTTGTAGACTGCTTATGTGCATTTTTAAATCGACGTAATATATCCGTAGTTCCTGGCACGGTTTAAAACACTAACAGACTGTTCAAGTTGAGTTTCCTGGCAAACTTTCAGAAATGTTATTTCTACATTAAATATAATGGGTAGGTGTGTCTGGCCATTCCATGGCATAGGTAGGAGCCACATATGCAAATGTGAATGCATGCACATATGTAGATTTGAGCATGCATTAATACGTCAGTGTTTGAAGTTTAAACACTTGTTCTGAAATTTTTTTATTATTATTTGCAGAAATGTATAGACATCCTGATAGAAAAAGAATACTTAGAGCGAGTGGATGGACAGAAGGACACATACAGTTACCTTGCCTGAGATGTCCGACCTGTCATCATCAGTGTACACCATACATATCCCATCTGTCACCATTATTCTTCTCTTCTTTGCTCCCTCTCTCTCTATTTCTCAGTTTCTCTCTCTCCATATTCATTTACTACATTTAGTTCCTCCTCTATCACTGCTAGCTTGACAGACATCATTCCCACATGAGCATTACTACTGAGCAGTTGATCTGACGTGTGATAAAATGGTCAACCTCTGCTGACAACCACATTTTCTCCATCATTTTCTGTTCACATTGCCTCAACAAGAGTTGTCTGATTGAGCTATGAAGTGCCAAGGACTGCTTTGAAATGATGAGATAAATTGTGCTTACCTCTAACAGTTGATAGCAACTTTGAAGGGCAGAAGTAATAGCAAAGTTTATAGAAATAAATATGTACATTTTTTGGTTTGTTTACAAATATATTTATGCTATGCTTAGTGGCTATTGAGAAGGAAATGTGCTTATCAGAATTATCTGTTATACTGGAAATAAACAGGTAACTGGTTGTAATGAAGTATGATTTTGTTCCAGAAGTTTACAGATTTCTAACAAGTTTGTTTTTAATATGTTATTACATTTTTTTTACATATAGTGTTACTTTACAGCAAAATTTCAGCATACATTTTAAAGGCTCTCTTGTAATTATTGTGAGAAAAAGTCCTAATTGGAAAGCATAGGTAATTGTCAAGTGCATGAATGCAGAAATAGAAAGTTAGATGGAAAAGCATCAGATGAATTCTGTTACAATCATATGATAATTAGCATTATTAGGTTTTACTTTTTGTGAAGCTTGTTTTCTGATAAAGTAACAAATCTCTTATTTTATATCCATAGTTTCATATTACAATCCAGCAGCTTCAAAAAATAGAACTAATGGGAAAGAACTTGCTGTTTGTCCACATTAACTCTGCAATTTCAAGTTTCTCACTTACCACAGGGTAGACGTGATTTTTCAACTATATGCTTAAGAGTTTATTTAGCACAAATCAGCCATCGAACCTAGCTGTTGAAAACAAGCAGCTGAAACTTGCATCTGCATCTTAACCCTATGTATAAATTTGTATCTCGTGTAAAATGGTGCAGGAAACTACAGTGGTTTGGGACTGAAAAAATAATTTCATGCTTTTGAACATATACTTGGTTGCTTATTCACTATCTTAAATGGAATTGATAGCAGATCATGAGAATCCAATCTAGTCTCTTCAAATACTTTGCATGTTCTTGTGCATTAATCCCATCAAGCCAAAACTTCAAAGTGACATTGACAAGTTTAGCAGTAAGGTTTTTGTTGTTGTTTTTTTTTTTTCTTCTTTTGTCTTCTCTACCGCTTAGTTACACAGTCTTTACCTCCAGCCAAAGACTCACATTTTAGCCGCTTTTTTTAAATTCTGGATTTAATGCAAGAAGACATTGTTTAGAGAGAAATCACTGATCAAGTCTCGGTTTTTTGGGGTTTTTTTTTTTTTAATGAAAACTCAAGTTTTCTTCCACCCAGCTAATAGATTCTCCTTTCTAATAAATGAAACAGTTAAACACAAGATATGAATTACTAGTTTTCAAAACAAAGATGTTATCAAAAACAGGCAGGAAAAGGGAAGCAGAACAACAAAAGGCAGTTTTTGTAGAAAATTTAAAATCGAAAAGTTCAATTTCTTTTTTTTTTTTTTAACCTTTTGGAAAAGTTTGTTCACTTGAGCTACAGCTGTGGCATGAACTAAACTTTAACATCAGATATCTTTATTGTTTTATAAGGTTGTGCAGATGTGTACTATAGGCATGGGTGGTTTTTCCATAAAGCTGTCATTAAGATCAGACTGCAAAGGTGAACATACTCTGTAAACTTACCAGGCATCCTGTACTTAGGTGATTGCGAACCTTATTCCCCATGTACATTTGAAACAAGTGGATCAAAAGGCAAAATTTGTACACTGAAAGCTGGACGCTAAACTTAATATATTTTATTTTAATCTTGAAAAGAAATTATAATTCATTTATGCTGTGACTATTATTTTGCCAAACACAACACTCCAACTTCTGACGGGTGCATACCATCTGTGAATGTGCACACTCATATTTTCTCAGTTCCCTGCCATTAGTGCCTGAATTTTGCCTGATGTTTTTGTGATAATGTTTTATGAGTTCTTCCCAGACTGGAAAAGGTGCCCTGGAGAAGTTTTAAATCACCAACATTACCTCTTGTGCAGTAGTAAACTGTCTGCATTGATCACTTCATTTGATTCACTACTTTGCTAGATAATAAATTATCTCAGTGACCACTAATTATTTATGTATGTAACCACCATTTTATTTGTAACATATTAAAACTTTACCAGTTGTAGGATTATTAAGTCATTTTGACAGTGGTAGACTATGTCCAGTGCAAATGGCACAAAAAAGCACAGAAGTGTGAACTTTAGAATCATTCATGTTGGTTTATGGAGAGAACAAATGCAGAGGAGGCTGAAGAAATGCAGACAATTGCTGCTGATCATAAGAGGTTCTGTAAATGAGATATTAAAGGCCATGAGGTTTTCTGCAACCAGTGGTGTATCTTTTTATTTAATTTTATTTTCTTTCTCATGCTCGTAGATATAATTATATAATCTATAGTCAAACCCAGTAATGCTGACTGCTAAACCAGCAAGTTTGCAGCTTGGGTAAACATCAGCCATCCTACTTTAAAATAATAGTGGGATGGTATAACTAACAACTTTTAACTTAATTAAAAACCTAAATTTTATAAAATGCCCAACTCTAAGGAGTGATAAAATAAAAGTTTGGGGGAGTTGCAGATTGGCATTCTTGGGTGAAATCAGTTCAGCGTGTTTTTGTTGCATGTCTTTTATCCATATTTTATTTTTGACTTTCTCTAAATATCGCCAATGTAAGCAGAATTTACGATTGAAATTGACAGATGAGAACATTTTCCCTCCAAGATGGAACAACACAGAGTTGAAAGTTTTACAGTCATGTAGTACAAATCCCTACCTGCCTACACAGTGCTTTTGATGTCTTGGCGCTTCAGACCCTATTACTGTATATAGCACTTTCTTCTGCTTTTCTTTTTCAGAATATCATGACTTTAAGGTGTTAAGTTCTAAGTGTCGTAGATCCATTTATTAATCTGCTCTTATGTTTTCAGCATCTACATTTTCTTTAACTAAACATGTCATACAGTCTAATAAAAAAAAACCAATAAAATAAAAACAATTTGAAAAAAAAAAAACCTTTAAAATCGGTGTGCATTGATACAATTGGATTCGTTTAGGTGGCCATATTTGTTTTCTTCCTTTGTTGGAAAGGGTAAGCATTTGAGATTGTTTTTATCTTAATGTCTGACCCCATCCCTTTATTAAGATTGTTGTTAGGAATTCAAATGATTGCTTGTAAATAAAATAACAATTGGAAGAAGGGTGTATCTTAGTACATGACCTATGACTGACTATAAATGATCCAGACCGAATTTGGGTCATGCTAATCTGCTTGCATGGATGCACCAATATGTACATTCAGTTAACCTTGTGTAGCTGTTTTAAAGCTTGTGAGAGCGATATACGAATGTGTGCATGTAGGTGAGGCAATATTTTTCCTGGTATGCATCAGCATGAGTGATCAGTACAAAATTCTTTACGAGAATGAAGATTTTCCTAAAACAAACAAACAAAAAAGCCTTCTAAAGAACTGTTTTCAAAGCTTGGTTCACAGGATGTATATAGTTGATATTTTGTACTGTTGCAAGATCTGTATGTCTGATGTGACATTGCTGTTTTATTTTTTGTTTTTTTCGCAACAAAGGGCATGCTGCAGCTACCTAGTGATCCAGTGTTAAGACTGTCTGATAATAAAAAGGTTCAGTGATGAAAGTAGAGTATGTTGAATAAAACATGTGAATGTGTGTTTGAGAGAGAGAGACGTATAGCCAGTTACATTTTTGTCTTCATAGCTTGAAACAGTTTGACTTTCTTTTTCACAAGTATGTGATCAGTATCATGTGCAGAAACTCACAAGCTGATGCAGATTGACTAGGAAAAAGTTGAAGCAGATCCCATTAAATTTGTAGGTTTGATTCTCAGCCAGTGCTAGACTTGGTCTGCAAGTGTATTGAAAGAATGGCAATGAAAATGACTATTAGCACACTGAAAAATAAAATGCCTCAGGCATTCTCTTATAAGTATCAAGAGAATGTTCATTGCAGGTGACATTCATCTTTGCATAGAAAGACAACTTTTTCATTTTTTTATTCTTTAAGGTTGCATCAAAAAAATCTGATTACTTTCCAAAAGCTTGTACAACTTTTCATGATAATATTTCTGTGTAAACCTCAACAGTGATATAGTGGAAATTCATCATTTTAATGCAGCTGAATATCAGTTTTATGCAGAACTATGTTCCCCACCCATACATTCAACATAATACAGCAAGTGTATTTTGGAACATCAGACAATCCAAATTACAGTACAAACCCATCATCTGGGGACAAAAAAACTGAAAATAGCCAGGCGCACTCTAGCTTGAATATAAATGCCCTCTTTAGTTCGTAGGTCAGAATTTATACATGCGGTATCAATGAAGCAGCCTAATAAGTCACAAAGTACACATTCAAAATAACAGAAACATATTTCCAGAATTCCTTAGAGAAATGCTGTCAGCTATGCTACCCTCAAAAATTTTCTTCCCTCAAAAGAGAAGGATGCCTCATGTTTTATTAGCAGCTCAGAAAGGATGTTTTGCAATGGACTCCATCCCAATAAAAACAAGAAGCCAGACTAATCGCAAACATTTGGAGAAAAAGATGAAACCTATCAACAGATCAAAAAGAGCACAATGCTATATCTAAAACTTGTTTGAATAGATGTCAACCACTTTCATTACAGAGGAATTCACCAGATTCAAATCCTGGTAATGGAAAACCAAACAGAAAGGCAGAGCTGAAAACATTGAATCTTCCTGGACTGCAACCACTTGCCATAATCTGAGGTTAAGCCAGGATTTCAAAAAGCGGGGATCTCAATGGAAAAATAAAGTGGGCCCATTGAGCAAACACATTTTTCACTTCTTTTTCTGAGATATATATACACACAATAATATTATACACAACAGAATACAGAGAAAAATTATGCATTATAAGAAACTAAAGTTAAAATCGCATGTAAACCTTTTTCTCTTTTATTGATAATCATCTTTCTCCACCATTAGGGATCAAATCATACCTAAAATAATGTTCATACATTTTCCATCCATCAGAGAGACTGAATCTTGTACGTCTGACATATTTTTCACTATCCTTCTTGTGTGGGTTACAGTCTTCCGTTTCTCTTTTCCCACATCACAGCATCACTGAAGTTGTGGTTACCAAATAATTCACTCTGACATTTTATCTTCACAAGAACATTTCTTCGAGGCACCATCTACAAGAAGACAACAGATTCTGGTGGCTGAATTCTGTCATAGTCTGCAGTGTAGTATTAAATAAGGCACAGCAGTCCAAGAACAAAAAATTGGAAAGTAAATCCCCATGAAAGTGAAACCAGTTTATGCAGCTTGACTTCTGGGTGCATGTTCCTTTGTGGTCTCAGTCTCTGTCCCCATCCTCTCATTTATCAGCATCATTTTCACACAGTTTTACAATTTGTTCTGCTCTGTGGCGTCCTACTATTCACAAGATACAGTTTTTGTTTCTTCCTGTCTATGTTAATAACTGCTTTCCTGAGGCTGTTTATTTAGATTTTTTGTTGTAAACAGATCTCAAACTGAGTCGACAGTTGATTTCACTCCATTTTCAACTTGCTTCTTCTGACTCCTTTAAACTTCAATTCGGCTGTGCGACCTTAACCAATTTACTTTCTGGATCAAAATAACAGGTGGTTTGGTGGACAACAAATGGTCAGTTTGAAAACTGTCCAATCATTGGCAGCAATTCTTGATGGTCAATTTTAAGTCAGCATGAACAATGGCCAAAATTATCTTTTGGAAGCACGGCATGTTCAAATGCTACAGTATTTTTTGCGAGCACATGGTTGCACGGACTCATAGACTATGTACCCATCAGTAAAATTTTGCACAAATGGTCGCATCATTACCTTTTTTCAGACAAAAGATGAAGAGATGAGGAAATGCTTACATGAAAACACAATCTGCATGACTCCGACAAGTTCTACAGCTTGTTTCACTCAACTTGACTGCCTAGCAATGTATTGCTGGCACTCAACTTTAACAACATTTGCCACTGTTCTGCTTTCTACTCTCTTTGTAGACAAGTTTATATTTCTTTTGCATATAATTATGACACTGAGACAGCAGAAGTCATCACATACATCATATATAAGCACTTAATCAAGACTGAACCTGAACAATCTTTATCATAGTCTTAAACTTTGTCACATTTAAAAATCTAGTGGATAGACGGTAGCAAAATATAAGTAAATCAGCATGAACCCTGTATAAAAGGTGACAGCTACTTCATCTTTTTAACTGCTTTTATAATAACAGTCCCAATATTTTCATATCCAATTTTTAGAAATATGTATCATTTAATATAATGCATGTAAAGTAATTTTTCCAGCAGAACATGCAGATCACATTCTGTAGCCCCCAGTGTGTATCTAGAGCTCCTCTCTCTTCTTGAAGAGTCCAATAGGGCAAGAAACTCCAGTGCCACCTATTCCACAATACCCATGGGGGTTCTTGTCCAGGTACTGTTGATGGTAATCTTCAGCATAGTAAAATTCTGCTGCAGGTTTAATTTCTGTTGTAATCCTGCCAAAACCTTTTTGCGTCACCAGCTCTTGATATACATCCCGTGACTTCTCTGCTTGGTCCTGCTGGTCATCACTGTAAGTGTAGATCCCAGAACGATATTGTGTCCCAATATCATTGCCCTGTCTCATTCCTTGTGTAGGGTCATGGTTTTCCCAAAATACCTGAGACAAACATTTCAATTTATGTCTGCACACTCTTCAAAACTAACTCTTATAAATATTATGGCTGTAACAAGGAAAGCATTAGTGGCCTGATAGCTATAGACAGAACTTCCCTGATGAGTTGAGCAGAATGAATAACTGCAGTGACTTTCATCAGTCTGTTAATGCACTGTTGATGATAGTTGCATAAATATTCTGCATGCACACAATATTTGCATTCACAGCTATCTGTACAGTTTTGTTTGTCCTGGTACTTTTGCCAGAGATTGAAGTAAAGAATACCCAATCTAATTCTTAATAAATAAATTAAATAACCTTCTATATACCTAAAAAAAAAATAAACAAAAATAAACAAAACCAATCGTTCTTTGACTGGACTTATGGTGTGGACAGAAGCATTTGCAGCCTGGATCACAGTTTTTCAAGTGATTTGTGCATACTGGAGCAGCTTCTTGCAGGATTCATATTATTTGGCAAACAATTTTGCATGTTATGTTGCGTGTGTTTGTGTTTTTGTTTGGTAAAGCACAATGAGCCTGTCCATATGACGTATAAATTCGCTGTAGTATTATTATTAAATGCTTAAGCTAGATTACACAATGAAACCTTACCTTCAGAAGATCTGCAAAGGAAATTTTTGTTGGGTCAAATATAACGCGGACTACCTCAGCATGACCTGTAAGACCAGTGCACACCTCCTTGTAAGTCGGATTTGGTGTTAATCCTGCTGAATACCCCACCTATTGCATGAAAAAACAGATTTTTGTCCCCAATATCAAACTTGTAAAATGTGAATGTTAATATGATGAACTTTTAATTGTTGAAAAGGGTGTTTCTTTGGTACTGTGTACCCAATGAAACAGGAAGTTGCACTTTGACTCACATAACAGCCTATAAACAGGATAGACATTGACAGCTCTTTTCAAATAATGGTTGTGTTTCACACATAATCTTGTCTCTCTCATTCCATCTCTCCACTTGCATGCATATACATTTACACACACACACACCTCATCCATATATAATTGTCAATGAAATAGTTACAAGACTGCTTCACTATGAAACAATGTACACTGAAAGCTGACCTGTGTGGAGTAAACACCCTTCTGCTGCCAAAATTTTCTCTCAACACCCCAGAAACACCCCATTCCTGTGAAGTAAAAACAATTTGTCTAAAATTGATCTATTTCTACCATAGCTTAAACCAGCGGTGCCCAACTTTTTCTCGCCCAAGGGCAGCACTGGACATGATATAAAATCTTGTGGGCCAGAACATGGCGGTTTTGCCAGAATCATGATGTTAGAAATGAAATTATGTTGTGTCTGGTTAAAATGAGTGGGCTGCATGAGGCACCTTAATGGGCTGGATGTGTGGATGTGACCCACGGGCCATAGGTTGGGTATCCCTGGTTTAAACACAAACATCAATCAATCATCTAAACTACTCAATATTTTGATCTCTTTTCCCCCTTTTTATTATTAATTGGATAAACATAAAAATGAAAGTACATTATAAACCAAAACATATGGGAAAAATGAGATTGTTAAATTAATAATTATGTGTGTTTATCATTATCATTTTGGTTTGTAAGTGAAGAGCTTGAGAAATAATATTTAACATTTGTAAATGGCTATGATATAAGGATTGTATAAAGTTCAAAGTTTGCTCTAAAAATGTACTTAAAGAATGATATTGTGTTTTTGTGAAATTTTACATTTTCAACAAACTATGAACTGACACATATATTAGTAATATGCATTATACTATATATATAAACTTACCAAACATTGCCATTTTCATTTCATTAGGGAAGGGTGGTACAGTTGTGGTGCCAAAAACAGTGTGTTTGTTAGACACCACTATCTTCTCAGACCGCCCTATTGAAATATTACAAGGAATAGTAGACATAATGTAACAAAACTTTTGAAAAATTCCAAGATGATAATAACCTCATTCTAACTGCAATCTCTAAAGCTGAGACTCAGAAATCAGAAGCACCACACTTCAATAGTCCTAATTTACAGTAGTGCATATGTTGCTATTTCACATAATTTCTCATTGGAGTTGAATATACATAATCAGTATGATGGCTAAGATTTCTTTTTTTACTAAATAACACACAAACTGCACAAGGATAAAAAAATCTTTAGAACCATCAAAATGAAAATATGTCCAAGTTTTTACCAGGGAGTGCCTGCTCCTTGGTGGGCAAGTTTGTTTTTGATGTACTCTCTCCCATTCCCAGAAAAGTGAAGACTGATGAAGCAGGACGCACTTGCAAGATGTTTGTCAACAGCAAAAGTTGACTTATCTTGTGCATTTAAACTACCAAGCAAAAATGCATGAATTAACAAACCATAGTCTGAAACTCTATAAGAATGCCTAAACGCAGTCCATGTATGACATGATCGAGACAATGTTGGAAAATAACTATAAAGTATCAGTATGCCGTCGATTGACTGCATATATAAACTATTGCCACTCGATCGAGCTATCGTGATTGCTCACCGTCACAGAATGAGGATTTTGTAAAAGACACCGAAAATGCACTGAAGCAGCTATAATAGTATATAACAATTAAGTAAATCTTCAACACTTCTCCTAAATTTTAAAGGGGTGCATTCAGCAAAACATGCATCGAGGATACTATATATAAAAAGTAAAAGTAAAAAGTCTCGAACGATCCCAGAAGTTCTCGTAAATAAGTATTTATTCACTAAAACCAATAAGGCAAAAATAAACAATATATATATGCATAATCTGTGCAAAAATGGATGCGTTACATTCACGAGGAATGAAACAGCATAACACACTCTAATTAACACTGACTGCGTACAGGTTATGTAAGTCGACCTAGTAATAATAATAATTCAAAAACAACAGATTATGTATAAATTACCGTATAATATGAGATACCTTATAAGTTGCTTTAATATTATGCATGTAGTAATAAAACTAATTGATCTAAAAGTGTAAGTTTAAATAGCTATGACTGTTTTCGACTAAATGTTGCATAAACACTCACCATAAACTTTTATTCCATGTATACCACTGACGTTGCGGAATCACAGCAGACGATATGCCCAGGAGGCTTTATTAGGTTCAAGAGACATGTTTTAATATACGTTAATATTTAATGATTACTTACACAATAAATTATTCGTACAAATTAGTTTTTATTAAAATTTTTACTAATTAGAAGAATTTCTGTAATCTCGTTTGCTATGTAAGTTTGTTCCGGCGTCTGTCATGGCGGTAAATTCTAACGACCAGTTGTATGGTCGCCTCTTCTGGACGTGCCACATTCTGCGTAATAGGTAAATTATTTTGATTACATTTGAATGAAAAACTATGAAGGTAGATTTTTATCACATATAATTATGTAGTTAAAGTACATTGGTCATATAAAAATTATATTTAAATAGATGTTATACTGCGTTATGCTCCTTTTTCAGACTTTTACGTTGTCACCACTGATATTAAAGTGTGTATTACCTTTCACTTTTCTAAAAAGAAGATTAAATCTTTCGGGCCTGCAGTTTCTTAAGTAAACAGCACCCTTTAAACGCCTGTCTAAAGGGATATTTTATGCACAGTGAGTCTCATTAAAATCTATGAAAGAAACCTGTGTACTGGCTAGGTAACGTGGTATGGTAGTACATGTACTTTGTTTATGCATGATTGCTGGCTGACACAATACTTTCCCCGTGCATTTGAATATACGGCGCCAAAAGAAAGTTCAAGATATACTTCAAAAAGATTATCAGCTTTGGGAAGGAGGGGGATCCACATTCACATTCTTGTTCCCTCAGTATCATTTTTGAGGGACGGCTGCCCCTCTTGTTCCGATGCCACTGTAAAGCCTAATGACATGATTTTGGTAAGAAATGAGTAATTTGTTCTGATTGGTTCCTTTTCGCTTTATTTACACTACACATCTTTGGGTTTATGTTTAATCAGTTTTGTTGTACGTGACTTTGTTAAAAAATATGCATCAGCCAGACTCAAGGCGCTTTAAATACATATAGGCACACAAGCACACTATTTTAGGACAGGCATCAAATGTACCTGCATAAACATGCAGACATAATGCACAGCAAAATATAAATAAAGTTGATTAAGAGAGTGATTTACCCACCATCTGAAGTAGGCTGAAGCATCCCACAAAAAAGAAAAGAAAAAAAAAAAACAGATAAAAACAAAAATTATGGACACTGGTCTCAAAGCAAAAAGACCACTTTGTGCCCCTGTAGTGTAACCATTCATGTGAAGAAAGTGAATGCCATCAGAACTGTCAGTGTGTCCATTGTCCAGTGTGTCAGCATGGAGTCCATTGCATCATGAACTTTTATTACTGGACTGGTGGCAGATAATTTTTTCCAAATCTATATGAATAGAAACAAAGACCTATTGAAGCCAGCATATATTATATGCATATAGGTTAAAGTTACTCTTTAGTGATAGCCTAATAAACTAATGTGGTTCCGACTCATTTTGATCACAAAGGAAAATCCTTAAAGATTACAATCTCAAGACCTTTATGATAGTTGCTAAAACCATGGACGTAGATAGGTGGACTGATGTCTGTACGCCGAGACTCACTGTCGGCCTCTTGCGAAGTGATCCGCGGTCAGTCTCGGCGAGCCTCTGGCCGGTCGTACTTCCGGAATAGCAGCGCGAAAATGGAATTTAATGAGACGTTTGATATCAACAATATAATTACCGTAACTGTATTGCTTGTTTGCACTTTTAACCAAACTTGTATCTATTTAGAACACAAAAGTATTTGCTTCACTAGTCGGAAATCTTTCGTATGAAATAATAAATAATATATGAATCGTATTTAAACTTCTAGATCTAGAATCATGAAGTGTTCGCATATATGCTTTACCTCGGTCTCTCGCTTTTATATAAAATCGGGTATTTCGTTGTTCTACGCCTATTCATCTACAGCGAGCTTTTAAAAACAATATGAAAAATATTTAATCAATACACTTCTCAAGTAATTTAATGAATGACGCGATTTTTAATAACTAAATTTATTTTTTTTTTTTAATGGGCAAATCCTTGGCTCTGTGAAAATTGTCGCCTTGTAGTCGCGAACTATAACATGAACAGGATAAAGAAGAGCAAGAGGTAAATAAGATCAGTGCCTTTTTTAATGCATTCTTCTTCCAAGTGCCTTGAACAAATCTTGGCTCTCAATGGAGTGAAACTTGTGTCTGATCTAGCGGCCTGTAGCATGAATGAGAGCCGCTCGCCACTTGTCTTGATCTGTCGATATTCCTGCTCGCGGAAGCGGAAAAAAATTTACACCGAACGATTTGATACTTGCAGTTACATTCTACCAGCAGCAGTATCAACCGCCTTTTGTGTGTTTCTTTATTGATGTTACTCTAGCAGACTTTGCTGACATAGCCATTTAAGTCCTTCGCTAAACCAATGTAGGCTTAACCGGAAGTTCTGAGGTCCCGAGCCTCGTTCTAGCAGTTAAGTGAAAAAAATCGTCTGCAAGCTGTCCAGGGGATCTACGTTCATGCTAAAACTGTTCAATCATCATTTATGTGCATTGTAGAGCCTTGTTTTTTTTTCAAGATTAGATTGATCTTAAAGCAAGTGAAGAGTGCCAGTCATTGGCATCTTCACTATTCCTTTACCACTCAATCTTCATTATTCATCTCTTGTGGGTGAGTTCACATGTACACTGTTCAACTCTGTATTTTACACTTTACTGTCATAATCAAATCTCATCTGTCAGTGCGGTAGTATATTCTTCCACAGGAGTGCATTCTGCCTTTCTTAACATTTTAAAAGACTGATTAATGTTTTCATCAGTGCTTTTCACTTCCCGGTGATACACATTTTGGATGTATTTGTTTTAATTTTTTTGTATGCATTGAAACAGACACTATTAAGTTGCACTGTTCGTAACTTAAATGACTTGTAATGTGGCATTGGTGGAGTCTTAACTTTTCATACAATGAATATGGCTGTCTTCCTTAGTTCTTTTCCTTCAGATGTGTAATTCTTTCTCCGTCATATTTAGCTTCTTCATTATGTATCCTGTAATATGGTGTAATTGTGTTCATCTGCTGTTTTCCTTTGGGGTTTCCCTTCCTTTACTTGATTAAATCAAATGCATTTTAAATATTTTATTCATCATTGACATCTTGTTTTTAATATGATTGGAATGGTGTAATTTTTTTTTCAAAGTATATAAATATTGAGAAGGTTGAGCAGGATGCAGAGTACTATTTCTCTCCACAATTTAGCATGCCAGAAATTTTGATTTAAGGTAGCACCAGGCAATTTTTTATTTGAATTTAGGAAAAGAGAGAGTGATATTATATTTTCATTTTAGATACAATAAAAACCATTATGAGGCTTGTAAATTCTTGTGATTACCTTATGTAATGTTGTATTCCAAAAATCTCTTTTTTAATAAAAGTGTATATTATCTGACTGCTAGCTGATCTTAGAGGCAATGTCTTCATACATGATATCTGACTTTGTTTATCTTCAAAGCATTTTAAGCATGCCAAAATTGTATCAGCTAGAAGTGTTAACAAGTGTAGTATTTGCACATTTGTTCATGCTTTTCTTCATCATTATCTTTGGATGTACATGTTGACTTTATTGTAAAGGGAGTGGGGTGTGGTAAAAGCAGTAAAATGCATATCATCAGTATCACCAGGACATGATGCATGAATTGCAACCTCATTTCTTGCATTTTGCACTTTTCTGGCAAAAGACACCAACAGTTTTGTCTAAAGAATGGTGGTGATCTCTTTGTTGGTTTTGTGAATTAAAAAAATTCTGCAAACGTTCATTTGATTAGGAGATGATGCTAAAAAACTTTACAGTATAAAGTTATTCAGGTACCTTCCTAGTGACACCTGGTATAGAGAGCATGCAATATTCTAAGGAAATGAAATATTATATATATAATCAGCATGGTGATAATTTGACAAAACATTTTCATTTCACAGTAAGATTTTTCCCATAGATCAACTTGGGGTTCCCTCTTCCACTTTGTGTGATAAAATGTCAAATAGGTCTGAAGCATAAGTCTTGTCTGTTTTTGGGGGGTGAGAGGAGAGGTAGAAGAGGGAGGGTTGCAAGCATGTGAGTGAAGAAAATAATAGGTTTTTTGGTGCTATTTGAAAGGCTAGAGGTTCTCACAGTTGTTTGGTCTTGTCAATATTGTTCTGAAAACTCTTTTTGAGTGCACTGTGCACAACATCCAACGCCTCTGCAGAGCAAAACTTGGCGTAAGCACTGAAATAATAGCTTTTAGGCAGAGTGCCTAAAAATGTTAAGTACTTAGCACAAATATCCTGCTAAGTTGTATTTTCCCCCACCCGAACAGAGAATGCGAACATACAGTCACATGAAGGTAAGAGCTTTTGGTTCATTGCCATGGTGATGTCAATTAGAAAAAAAGCACCACTGAGTCATCGGCAAACATTAGGCTGCTGGTGGGGGGGGGGTATCCTCAGAAACAGGCGACATATATAGAAATCCAGATCAATAGCAACTGAATTAAACAAAAGCTGTTATGGCCCAGTGCTAACAGTAAAAGCATCAAAGGCAGATAAGTAGTTTGTTGTAATCTGCAGGAATAAAGGATAGTCATAGTACACTATGTAAAGAGTTTAGCATGCACTGCACGCGCGCACAAGGCTACGGCAAACGCTCATAGTACTAAAAGACATTGTAATAGATATCCTAAGGTGATAAATACGTTAGTTTCACAAGTTAAAGGCTTATGCTTGCCACTTGATTCAAGGCAGTACCGTGCAATTTTTCGTTTGCATTCGAAAAAAAAGTAGCAGAGGTCATATCATCACTTAGAGTGGAGCATTTCACCTGTAGAAATCTTTTAATGCCGTGCTGTTTGCTGCAAGTGAACTGATCGTGGAACATACTAGGCCACTTGTGAAATACACAGAACCTTACTGTGAGGATTCAGAAGGCAATGGTCAGTCAGGTCGGGTTTACTTTAGTGTATGTAAGCAGATACAGAATTAGCACGCGTCTGAAGAATCTTTTCCTTGTCAGACAAAATCACAAAATCGGATCTTTTTCATCAGCATTCATAATCATCATTTTTCCGCCGAACAAGCAAATTTTCAGATGTGCACATCAAATTCGGTAAAGTTTCGTTTTAGGGGGAGAGTGGGGAATAGGACAAGCGTTCTTGAAATATTTTTTTAAATTGTTGTTAACTGATTGTTTTGTAGGCAATGTAGGTGCGCTGATCCTTGCGTCTGGTCAATAGGGTTGACCAGCCGTAACTGTAAACTGTAAGAAACGTCAGGGTTCAGGGTTGACATTATCCGGCACGCGTGTCAGTGGTAGAGATATCTAACTTAATTTTAATCATGAATTGCCAAGAAAAAAATCGTGATGGTGCCAGGTGGCTACTGCGCTCGTTAGTAAAGGATGAGGTTGCCGGATCGATGACCGTTCGGACAAGTTAATAAAAATCTTTCCGTTGTCCACAATAGAAAAATCTCCACTTGATTTCCCAGAGACGGTGAAACGCAGTAAAAGAAGCAGGCTGGGTTCAACACGTGTCGCCCCCTAGATACCCCTGAACTTCTTTATTGTCTATTCATTTCGACTCCACACCCCTTATTCGACCTTCACCTTACTTTCTTACCTTTGTGAAAATGTGTGAGGTGTGTGCACCTAAGAATTTGCTTTATTCTGAGGATCGAAGTGTTCTTGCATCTTTTGGTTGTTCGTTTACTTGTTTTGGGGTGAGGTTTTTTTCCCCCTTCATTGCCCGTGAATATTAGTATGATATGCGCAAACCTTTTATTGAACTCCCGACCATGCTGGTGGTGCTGGTGCCAGTGGAGGCGACCCATATCGTAGCTAAACGTCTCCCCGAGAGACTGGTGATGGACGTGGGGTAGCACGTGTGCCTGTAGTGCTGAGCGAGATTTAATTCAGCGAGAGGCGATGTCCCTCCCACCCGCTATTGACTTTCGTCAAGGCCTCGAGATCGATAATTCAACGGTTGCAACAGAGCGGTTGTACATGTTCCACATCGTTTTCTCTCCATCAGCCGTGCCTGTACATATGCAGGGGGAAAAAAAACAGTCACTGGAAAAGCAATTTGGACACCAAATCAGAAGGCGAGGAATTTGTCTAAATAATAATAAAACTTGTGGAATACGATGTTATCTTTCTCTCACTCCTTGCCCCCACCACGCGCCCGCACACACACACACGCCACAATAAAAACCAGTTTTCAGTAGACACCGAAAGTGTCTGGATTATTTCCAGGCAAGTATCTCTTTACAAATATGATAAAAGCATGACTCGGTTATAAAATTATTGCTCAATCGGTTTCTTTGTAAGATGAGCAAAGGTCACCACGATACGACAGAGAGAGGAGAGAAAATATATTGTCTCAGGGGATTTCTTCGAGATCCCACGTGACCACCGTTTCATTTGTCTTGTCCAGGTAGCAAAAATGAATATCGAATGTAATCTTATGCGATCAGTAAACATTACCGATCCCATAACCCAGCATTAGTAGTTTTTAGACTCCTTTTAATGGGGGTGTAGAAGTTTTGTTGGCCTTTGTCTGAATCGTTATAATTAATGTCATTACATAAAGGAGTGGCATAATTGTATGTCGACTGTGGCTCTTATTTCACAGTTCCTTTTAGGTCCCGTTAATTAAAAGCATGAAAGAGAAGCAGAAGAGAGTGTGTGTGGTTTTTTTTCATTCGGTCATACCGCTAAGCGCACCAAAACAGCGCATTCTTATAGCAAGATCGTGTCGGGTGAGCAACAAGTTACCTGCAAGATTCTCCTCGTACACTCAGTCACGCGTCGCACGTGCTTCAGCACGCAGACCCAGTATAATTCTTGTGTACTTTAGTTTCTGTGAAGTTTAGGTGTTTCATTAAGGACCAGTGAGCATAGAAGATTGTGTCGAAGCATCTGTTTACCGTTGGCGTTCTTTTGACTGATGTTAATCGTGTTGCCACGGCAACCCATCCCTTCCCCCCCCCTCCCCCATAAACTCGTTACACTTCACGCATCACCGAAGCCAGTCGCCGACTCGGTCATGATGACCTGCGTGACAAACGGTCAAATCAATGGTTATTACATCAAAAGACGCTTATTGTAGGAGTCAGATTTTGAGGCCGTTTGCTAACGTAAATTTCGCGTTCCGTTAGAAGTACCTATATTTTGGGAGGTGGGGGACGGCAGGAGAGAAAAATATACCTTCACCATCATTACGGTTTTACGGAGGTGAATACGGGGAGAGGAGCGACCAGTTCTTGCGTACCTGTCGGTGACTCAGTCTTGGGGGGAAAAAAATCTGTTTGCGTTCTGTGGGGTGGAGGTGGGAACGGAGGAATGCTTTAAGGTGGTGGTATTCTCGGAGTTTGGAGTCAAAGAATGTGCTTGTCGCTGTTTCTACCTTTTACTAAAATGCAGACGATCTTCTGTTATAATCTCGTATAAAAACTTTATTTAAAATAAAAATTGATCAAATTCGTTTGCCTTAATGAATAGGGTGCGTGGGCGTAGATATCTCAGACCATTTTGCGAGTTATTTATGAACGTGGATGCCTGAAGGGTTCCTTTACTTCTTTAAACTGAGAAGTAGTAATGTTTTAGTTGAAGCAAAGTTGTTGGGGTTTTTTTTTTTTTTTTTTAATTGTGTCGTTATTTTCTAAATGAAACTTCTCTGTATGTAGCGTCTTGTGCGAAGAAGTTCAGGAATGGAAGTTTCGTGGGTACCCTTTGTGACTAGGGATGACGGTGAACTTGCAAACAGATGATTTGTGTTGATTTATCGCGATATGCTGGGAATGATCTTGCTTTGATAGTCATTTTTCCCACCATTAAAAGACGCTTTACTGTGGTTGAATTGTGTAATGCAGCCGAGCTTGCCAGATGGTGTGCACTACCCGCAGCAGACCCCATGTGTACCTATTTGAATTCTATGGTTAATGACGTGTGAAGCCTTGGCATTTAATCAAGAGCAGCAGTAACAAACATATGTCGTGGAGCACCCCGCTTTGTACCTCATCGCAGTGTTCTAGCGAGAAGTTTTTTTTAAAAAAAAAAAGGTTTGATTGCATTTGATATTTTCGAAACTTGTAGTATCGACGTGCAGCAATTGCCATAGTGAATCGACAGCATCGCAGCCCTGAAACTGGAAAGACCAGAATGTGTCGGGTGATATAATTATCCAAGATACATCGACTGGCAACAGGGCACGGTGCTTTGTGCACATCAAGGAAGCACCCGACCCGGCGGAGTCTGCTGCCAGCCTTTCCTCCCCGTCAGCTGCCGTGTGTGGCACAGCACGCTGGATATGCGTGTGGGTGTCTTGCGTGCGAACGCGTTTGCCAAGAGGGCAGGGCCAGATTCCGCAAGACGGCAGCTCGCAGTTGCAGGGCTTGCTTCTTTGCGCTTTGACATCGCCGCCACAACGGCCTGCCTCCCGCCAGAATCACCCTGCAGCGGGGCAGTTTTCGGGCGTGTGGGACTCGAGCAACGACCTTCAGCTTTTGACCGAGAGCCGCGTACCAACGGTTGAATGCTCCAAGGTGTCCCTGGATATTGATTTCGCTCTGCAGGTCGGTGCCTAACCTTTTCTTTGTCACTGCTTGTGACGCAGTGTAGTGTGGCCAGCTTGCTGGGTGTTTGATTCTTGCAATCAAGTCTTACCAGAATGCTGCTCCTGCCTCTTTGTAATATTGTATGTGTATGTGTGTGGACTGAAGGTAGCTATGTTAAGGCGTGCCTTCATCTGTAGGTTGTAAGGCAGTGCATTTGTCGGTCGCACACCTGTTGTGTGAAGTGAGACTGGTGGCACTCGCATTAACAGTCATGTGTGTTGCCCTAGAAACAGGTGGTTGCCAGTTATCTGAGGATAGAACGGAGAAATGGCTCATTGGTTAGCACACGCCACTGCTGGCACAGGCTCAAAGACAGTCGGCATCACGTCGTGTGTTGTGCAGAACAAACTCAAGTATATCAACACAGTTACGATTGGAAACACAACGTTAAGAATGCCTTGTCTGAGCAGTGGGCAAAACTTTGAAGTAAACTGGAAATTGTTTATACTTTTTTGTCAGTATAGATAATTACACTTGAGTGTAATCATGATTGTCATCCAGATCACTTGGAGATACTCGTGCACAACTTTGTCGGCTGTTTGCTGCACCTTTGACGAGCAGGTCGTTTGAAAGTTTTGATGGCTTCTGACATCATCCGGTTCAACCCTTTGTTGCAGGCAGATGATATTATTACGTTTTAATTACTTCTTTACAACTTTGGATGGATTAAAATCATTAGCGTGTGTGGGGATATAGGGTTTTTTCTGGATTTTCTTGTTATCACTTAATCTTTACTGATGTATACAGGATACTAGGAATATGTCGCGTGACAGTGATGTGACAGCAGTTATAGTCTTTCTGCATTAAGTATCTACACCAGGGGTGGGGAACCTTTTTTTCCTCCTTTTGATATTTATAACATCATTCGCGGGACATGCAAAATTATCTAAAGTTTAAAAATTAGTTTGATGTTTTGTCAAGTTTTAGTTTTGCCACAGTGTGTCAACATTTTGCAACGTGTACAGTCCCAGCCTGCCTGGCACAGCTGTCCCCTGAGTCACCACAATCCGGATTTTTGCAAATTTATGCGCAAAAAAGTATGCTCTGCTCGTATCAAAAGCATAGCGAAACAACTGTTTGGAGTTTGCAAAATATATGTTTATAATTAAAGCGTTCCTAGAGGAGACAGATTATATGGCAACAGCATCTCTTTTCCTAATGCACAAATTTGGTTTTGCGGTGAAAGTACATTAATAATAATAATAATAATAATCTTGACTATTTAGTACAAAGATACCTCTTCTAGATAATTTGTGGCATTCACAGTGTCTACACACAGACATGTTTGCACGTGCGCAAATACATCCATAGATGCAAACAAATTTTTACCAGCCAAGACTTTTTTCACTTGCTCATCCCTTAGAAATCCATGAAAGGATAATGTTGGACACTTTATGCTTGAACTGTACTCTAACGTACACAGCAAAGTTGACAATTTTTTAATTTATGAGTAAAGAACGCTTCGCGTATCTACAGCCGCCATCAAACCGGAAGTGATCGACCCTGAGCTTGGGGCGAAAGTCACATTTATGCATATTTCTCCAAAATCGTCCATATAGGCGAAAAGCATACGTGTTTGTCCGACATCTGCTTCTATGTGTACGGTCTATCCGTTAGGGGAAGTTCTTTGCTTGTCCATCAGAAATTTTTTATTATTATATTCACTAAACATGTAGATGTTGCTATCAAAACCCTTACAGATTTACTGAATCTGCTATTGTCTTGGTGGGCCGTATCAAATGATTTAACGGGCCAGACGTATCCCACCTCTGATGTAAATTGATGATGCTGCTGCTCGGTTGCCAAACAACTTCATTGTTACCATAAATTGCTCTCTCACACACAAACAAACTCGCGCGAACAGCGTATAAATCTCCCCTCCCGCCAAACCGGTAATATAACCTTTGATCAAAACATGTTATAGCGACCATTACTGAGCTACATGTATTTGGTTAGTCGATTTTTGTTTTGGTTTGGGGTTTTTTTTTAAAGGCCTTTTGAAGCTATTTCACGTGATTGGTCGGAAATCGATTGTATATATTGTATATTGTATATATTGAACGGCCCGTCGGTAGTCGCGTTTAGTCAGGAGCATCGGGCCTTAGTTTGCTTGTGTTCATCTCAGCCCAGGAATCAATGCGGTCATTGAGTATATGCCAGACAGCCTCCCAGGCCACGGTCAGACGCCAGCTAATGTTGGTCTTGGTAAACACACGATGGGCTGGTCGGTGGTGTAGAATGATAGCCTGTGATCTTCGTTATCGTTCAACGCTTCAGGGTAATCTCCCTCTGTGAGGAGTGGGAGGGGAGGGGGAATCAAAATTATTAGCGGCTTTTAGGGACGTCAATGATGGCATATCAGAACCGCTTTATATCGCTGTTTGTTTACGGTAGGGATCTCAAGTTTGCTCATGTTCGACCGTTGTTTACTTTCAAGTAACAAGAAGTATATAGTTTGTGTATTGGAATGCGCTGTAATGTCTTTTTTCATGATGGACACAGCGAAATTTGGTGATGCGTGCTTTGTTCCACGAACTGACCTAAAATAACACTCGAACAAGGAGCCAGGCCAGTTCATGAGATCATCTCGTTGCGTTCATTGACCTCTTTGCGATAACATGTGCTCCTGTCAGCCGTGCACGTTTCATGTGAATTGTCTACAAGGTGTTAAATCAATGCACATCTTACGTAGAAAATCGTTTCTACGCGCTTAGTGTTTCAGCTAGCCAAGCTTTTAGCGGCTTCTTTGAGAATCACGGTTTTACTTTTTGCAGTAATTGAGTCATAGTGACAAGAATTAAAAGGGTTTATTTAATACTTCATTCCTGAAGCACCGACTCTTGGAAGTTTTTTGTTTCCTGCCTTGTCCTTCAAACCCACTTGTGGTAAAGTGAGGCATCGTTACTCAGGACTATCTGTATTTTTATTTGTTAACCTGTTATTTACTTTAAAAAAGCATTGCTTATTCTTGCTCATTTACTCGTGTAAAATGTACATTACTTCTTTGTAATTGTCAAATATGTATAAATTGGGATGTTCGTAGACGGTAGCTCGTGTTCCCAGTGCGTTCTTTGCATTTTTCTAGTTGCACAGTGCCGGGTGTGTGTAGTGAACGATGTTGTCACCGATCAAGCGTTCTCTCCGGCCGGCCGTCCTTCCTTCCCACCTCCGACCCATCAACCTCCCTTGCATTCGCTGTCCTCAATCCAGTCGATTTGAATAAGTACACACTCATGGTCGCCTCCGCCGGCGGCGATCGCAGGGACACAATAATATTCAAGGCGAAACCTTCAGTCGGCAGTTATTCGAATCGTTGAAGCTTCCCGCATGGAGCAACCGCCAATTTCTCGGACAACATACGATTCTTCAGCAAGATACTTGTGTTTATGTTGGGAAAGCTGCAAATAATCCAGCAGCAAAAGAGTGGTAAAGATTTTCCCCCCGTCGTAAAATGTTTTTGTACTGCATAAACAGAGTTTGTTTCGTCATCCTTGCTAACTCATATTGTGCTGCCTTCACAGTCCGGTGAGACACTATTGTCACACGCTGCCTTTAACATCGGTTGTATCCGCGTCAGAGATCGCTGATGCGCATAACGACCCTCTCGGGTTCGCCATGCAGTGTAAGACTTACATTTTTAATGTCCATAACCTCAAGCTGGATTTGTTTTGCCGTCCTCTCAAAACAGCACGGGACTGGGAATTTTGCCATGTGGTGAGAGTACGAGTTAAAAACCTAATCCCTCTTCAGCAAGTGTAATTATATTCTCACAACATTGTTGTCATAATGGTAGAGTTGTTCGTTTACGCGTTGTTGTTGTTTTGTATTTTTAAGGCCTTACGTTTCCATCTTTTCGGTAGTGTACGTTTTGCTTGTAATGGCATGTGCGGAGCTGTTTCCCTCGGGGTTATCTTTTCTGCTGGCAGCTGGATGCTGCCACAGTCAGTTATGATCGGGCTGTCTTCAGCATTTTATATGAATCATGTCTTTGAGAGCAAGGAGCAAAATAGTTACATTTAAGGGCAGTGGATATTGACATAACATAAATTATCCAGGAAGTCCCTCTTGTGCTTCCTTGATAATTTATGTTATACCAATATGTCTTGGATGTTCTGCTGATAAATATTTTTGTATTTGTTCAGAACGTGATCAGTGTGCTAGCGTTACTGTCTTCTGTTCGGAAACAGAAGGAAATAGTAAAAGAGTTTTAAAGGCCAGTATATGTGGGGATGGGAGAACCGTGGATGTGTTTGTTAGCCTCTGGGCACCTGGTCTGTGTACTCTGTCCATTCATCCGAAAGCAGTAGATTCAGATTCCTATTCTTCCCCATCCCCACCTCCGCTGCTGAATTCCTCATCCACAGGTTTGTTATTCCAGTGGGTCGTGACATTACCTTGAAGACGTCAGTTTACCGCTCTCTCTGTGTCTGTATCGGTCTGCCTCGCCCTTCCTTCTTTCCTCCCGATCCACTCACATACCTCTCTCGGCTGATGGATGGTGGTGGTGGCTCCGCGGCCGTGCCGCTTACTTGACTGAGAGCCAATACCTGAAGATGATCAGAGAAAACCAGAATGGAACTGTTCGCATTTGTGGCATACCAGTCCATTCGTTCCTTTGCACAACAGGAAGGGACACAGCGTTATTTGGAAGAGCGTTTCACATTTTCAGTGAAAAGCATAGGCCGCACTTTTATTTTGATCAATTCTTTGTTCAAAAATTATGTATTGATTGGTGAGAGGCTTCACAAGCTTGAACTACATCAACTCCTTACTAATTTTTTTTTTTTAAACTTGTAAACCAGTGTTAAAGAATTGTATATCAAAACGTTTTCCTCATTGAGATTTCATGCTATGAATTGAAGAACATTACTTGCAATTCTCTCACGCACGCGCAGTTCGTGTGTGCGTATGTGAAAAGGATGTACATATTTCTCGGTTTCAAAAAAAAAAAAAAAAAAAACAACTCGGGACTCTACATACAAATGAATGCTTGCTTACATCTGAAATACGCGCACACTAATAGCATGAGGCCTTGTGATATACGCAGATGTTGAGCAAACAAATGCTTCACGTCAAACGTCCCAGGTGAGATTCGATAGGAAGAGGATAAAAACGGACAATGTATTTGTTACCTATAGCATTTCATCTCATTTTTACATTCGTCTGCCGCAAACATACCTGATTCAGGGAGTGGTTAAGGAATTGTTGTCATTATTTTCCTCTGCGTGTTTACATATGATAAAAGAGCTACCTACTGGCACTTTAAAAAAATGATTTGGGGGTAACGCATATTTGTTTCCTCTCTCCCTCTTCCTCTCCCTCCCCCTCCCAATTAAGTGCGCAGCTTTCAGCTGAGGCTGTGAACATGTTTACTGACACTCCCAGCGTACCTGCAGACTGGCAATATTGAGACCGGTGGCAGTGGTGAGAGACCGTGTCGGTGTGACCGCGCATTTCGCATGACGCTTGGGGCGAAACATTGCACAGCCAGCCCTTTGGAAAACATCAAACACGTACACTGCGCAAAGCGGCGAAATGAATGCTGTGGCAAGTGTTTCTTTCAAACACCTGATTTTTAACGGGACTGAAACTCTCACTGGCGGAAGCCTAAGGGGAATGAGTAGCCACACGTTTGACATTGTGCGAAGTCCGGAACATGCTGTATCGAGCAGATACGCCATCCGCCGTTCGTGTGGAGAAGCATGCAGAGAGGGCAGGTGAGATGGTCGTCACACTCGCTGGCAGTCTTCCAGGCTCTCACTTCTGACCTTCTGCGGAGGATAGTAAAGCTGCCTCACCTATTCCCGTAAACGTTATGAGATATTTGTGTATCTGAGAGCAGGGCTTTCTGGTGTCTGCAGTTTTCACGACCCGGTCTTGAACTCGGAATAGTTTAAAGAATGCTGAAGTAGTCTTCGTCTGTGTCTGTGTGTGCAGTGGCTCGTTGGCGACTCAGGTTGTGTGAGAGGGAGCAAAACAGTTGGCTTACAACTTCCGTAAGCCCGGATCACAAACCGAAGCTTAGCTGGTAATCCGTCTGCATTTGTAGAGCACCTTGGTGGACCAGTCTTCTTCTGCGCCTCTGGTGGCACGTTTGTGTGTGCTTCAGAGCTTTTCACTAAACTCTGCATAGACAACATAGACAGTTGTGAGCATTCACTATCGTAAGGACTGTTTTGTTATTATCATAGGTTGTCTAGCGTTTGTGTCACACAGATAATAATACTTCGTAAAGCTGACATCCCTTACGGTGATCTGCGTTTGTGACCATCTTTGTGACAGCTCTTAGTATATTCCTAAAAATCAAATTTTTCTGCGCATATTACCCATGAATATCTGGCTTGCGATTAGTAAAAACGTCTCTGCAAAGTATCTCTCCCTCCCTCCTCTACACACATACCATCGTAGCTCGTTCAGTGGAATCTTAAAACGAAATTCTTCCTAGTCCATCACCTTGAGCCGTGCCTCCTTAATGCTTGGAGAACATTCTTAGTGTTTGAGTTAAGCGTGAGTGCTGTGCCTGAACGTAGCAGGAAAGGGCTGGGCACAGTAACGGTAAACAGATTGTATACCTATACTGTCTGGAGTCGGCCATTTTGTTGTCGTTTCTCCACGATCTGTTAATATAATCGCAGCATCAGAATTATTGGGAGTTCGGTTATCACATCGCTTTTTTTCGTGTTATGATCTCGTGGGCGGCAACTGGAGCACGAGGAGCAGAGTACGCCGATTCTCAGGTGCTGCAAGTCGCAGTGTGAGGGATCAAGCTGTGGGAACAATTTTATCAGTAGTAGTGTGCATAAACACGGTGCACGGCACAGCTGCAACAATAGCAGAGTACGCGCCATCACGGCGCACGGCGCAGCTGGACTATGTGCGTTTACGTGGTGACGCGAAGGCGAGCACACACCGCCCGTCCCTCCCGCGCCGTGTAGTGGATATGTGGGATGCGCAGGCGAGTCGCTCAGTCACTGGCGGTCGTTCCTCAGCATCCTAAACAGCGTGTTTACAGTTTTCTGTTTGATCTTGCCAAAACGCATCATTGTGCTTTCCAATCCTCCATTCTCATTGCCTGCGGTAAACTTGATGACGTCGCTTGCACCTTGATCGACGAATGTTTCTGCGGTGATCGGGAAAAACGATTCAGCGGTTAAGATTCCTTTCATATTTCTGTTTCCCAAATCTGCTTGATTGATTGTTGGCAGGTGCTTCCTAATCAGTACATCTTCAATATCGGGCACGCTGGTATTTTAGACTCGGCCTGGGGCGCCCTCTTGTGACCGTTGCACCGATGCTTGGCAAGCCGCTCGCTTATGGGCGCATGTACGGCGCTGGGTTGTTCTGAAACAGTTTAGTTGGTGGCGGACGCATCTTTGGTGGAGTTGGTGCGGCGTTCTGGACAAGAAGTTGTGGTATTCAGGGTAGGCAGGCAAGTTGTCTAGGTTGTCAGTAGTCAAGCTTGAACCATTAAATAACTAGTATTGCATATAAACGTTCATCAGTACATACAACAGCATAGTGGCATAGATGTAAATAGCTTGTATGTTGCGCCTGTGTTTATTCGTAATAAATTTTCCTCCACAAAAAAACTTTAATGGAATATTTTTAATTTTAAAGGAGGAGTGGAAGGCTAATACTGTTTTCTCACAGCAGTAACCGCCATTGCATTTCAGAAATGAAAATAAAATCAACATTTGGTGCAACAGACAGAAGACTACTAGATATTTGTTTTAAGCCAGCCTTGAGAATACCGCAAGACAAGAATAGTAAAACACATAATAGTATGTTTTCTTACCAATTTGTTTCAGATGCACGATGGTCAGCTGAGCAAGACATCTGTATGCTGAGTTGACCTCTGTCATCGTCCACGGTATCAAAGTCTCTGACAGTGTTGCCTGGTAAAAAACTATGGATACACTTGGTCCTGTTTCTGTGCTAGATAGTGGACGTAGAAACAGAGATGTAATAATAACAGATAGAATCACTCGGCGCCGAAGTCCAGACCGTCCTCGTTTGAAAGCAGCCCACAGTGAACAAGACGTTGTGTATCGTATCCCACAGCCATACAGAACCAGTTTCTCAGCCAGACAGTCAGTGGAGAGGATTCCTGCAACTGATCGAAGTCGATCTCTGAGCCCCACCTCCAGTTTACGCAGTACTCAGAGCTGCAGAAGTGAGCGGACATGGAGGGGCAGACAAAATAGGGCAAAAAGCCCCAAAAGGGTCACCTATGATACTCGGGTGACTGTTCGCCA
Organism: Pomacea canaliculata; assembly: GCF_003073045.1. NCBI lineage: Eukaryota > Metazoa > Mollusca > Gastropoda > Architaenioglossa > Ampullariidae > Pomacea > Pomacea canaliculata. Next base: position 11,929,391 of record NC_037591.1, on the reverse strand, counting down.
TTCAGACACTGATGATAGTATATTTACTGAACTGTCTAGTCATGACCTTGAATCAAGTCTTTGCCATACTCCAAAGCCTAATTTAACTTTCAATACTTCTAATCAGTCAGAAGTCTCCAAGGACTCGGGTATAGATTACTCTGTACAGCTTAAAGACCTCTCAGACCAAATCATTAAAATGGACTGGTCCAGGAAGCAGCCTGATGAGCTTCATGGTGGTAGAGCTAGCAGTGGCATTACTTCTTCAAGCATTCTCAAAGATTCACAGAATTCTAGGAAACCCCAGTCTGGCAACCTAATATCTGCTGTAAACCAGTCATTGGTGTCTACACATGCACCCCCTTCACAAAGTGGAGACAAAGAAAACACACCAAACGGATCACCACAGCCTTACTCTGCTGAGAGTGGTGCAGCTTATCGAACACCATTGTTGTCTCCAGACTACCAACCTGATCGCAGCTACAGCTACCGCCAGGCCATCTCTGACCACTATAGCAGCGATGTGCGAGCTCTGGTAGATGCAGGCATAGAAGAAAAAGGACCATGTGTATTGTCTGGACCTGAACCTGGTGGTCTTCAGCAAAGGTACAATTGCTTTAAGAAATAATTCAAAATTTTGGGTAGTAGTTAAATTGTTCTTATGAGTTTCTGAAGAAGATGTAAATGTCACAAATTTTAAATAAATGGACATTCAAACATGCTGCTTCCCATATGCAGAAGAATTTCTTTAATGGAATAATGGAAAAGGAGCATTTGTGCCAAAAAATGCAGATTAATAAATGACATGGTGATTAGAATGTTTTTTTTTAACAAAGTAATACTTTTGTGAAATAAGTTTTATTGGTTATTAATTTTCACAGAACTTTGTAAGTGATTCTTCATCTAAAATAGATGCACCATATGGTTGTCATTCTTTACCGTTTATTCTGGTATCTTTCCACATTTGGCAGGTCCAACTCTGTAACTGCGGTGTCAAAGGCCAGCAGTCCCACCTCAAGCCAGCTGACACCAGCCAAACGCTCAGTGAGCACATCCATTAGCAATTTCTTCAGACGTATTTCTCCTCATCTCGGACGCAAGCGTGGTAAAGATCGTGGTGCCAGTTCAACAACAGCAAGCTCCCAGAGTCTGCCTGCAGCAACAGGGCATCAGGTTGAACCGGCAACACCTTCTCCTACATCTCAGAACCCTGCCATTCCTGCTACCAGTAGTTCTTCATCTGGTCATTTCTCTCACAACAAAATACGAAGCTCGTTCATGAAGTTAATGGGTAAACCATCCAAGGAATCAAAGCCAAAAAAGACTTCCAGCCACAGCAGTCATCCTGAAAATGTACAGGGTTCAGAATCTTTTAGCCCTGCAAGTTGTGGAGAAACACCAGGTAAAACAGATGAAAGGGACACTAAGCAGTCTCAGCAAATGCCTGAATCTGCGCAGCGAGTGCTTAAGTCAATAGAAAAAAGTAACATCAGCAACAAAAATATCTATCGTGAATTTAAGGATAAGCGTTCCCCTCATGGTAGTGCAACCGCTGCTGGTGCAGACTCTGATCTCGAGGAACGTTACCGAGCCATCAAAGCTCAGTATAAAGATCGTCCTTTAAGTTATCAGGACAATGAGACTGCAGCGCTGCTTGATGATATAGCTGCTCCACCACCTAGCAGACACCCGCTGACAAGATCATCGGCTTTCAATCACAGTGACAAATGTGACTCTTATCAGTATCAAAAAGATTCATTAACGCGTGAAGAAGGGGCTTCACTGGATGCTGAGGAATCAGGAAACATCACCAACAAATCAAGAGAAAGCAACAATCGAGGAGGAAAGGTGGCACCCCCGTCGTCTTTGGATGTGGTTCCTCCACGTGCCATTCGCTTGCTTCAAGCATCCACAATCAGCACTATCTCTGGTGACGAGTCCATTGGGGAGTGCTCACTGGATTGCAACCTTACAGGTAGGTACAAGTTAATTTTGCTGCTGTTCTCCAGACTTCCTCCCATATCAGCCTCTTGTCTTCTCTACTTCTTTTTCAGACTGTTTCTTGACCTGCACAGTAGCTTGGATATATTACCCAGAGCCAAGGTGGCATAGATTTTCTACAAATTCCAGTGAATCTATGTTTCGTATGTATTGTGTATCCCTTCAGTCCATCTATTTACCAATAACTAATTTTATACTGAAAAGATTCACTACGACACCATTAAGTTCAATTCTTTACAAAAATTAGTAACTTTTTTTTCAGTGACTAAAGTAATGTCTAGCAGATTTAGTCATCCTATTGAAACCACTGATGCCTAAATCAAAATGAACAGGGGCATCTGTCACTCACATGCCTGCTGGTGGCTTCTCTACTTGTGTGTGTGCGGATTTTTCCCCCATATGTAGACTTCATTATGTATTTATGTGAACACTCTTGTTCATATTTGAATGAGGTCATAATTATGTATTAATTTTGCAAACCTTATGCTTTATTTTGCGATATATAGGCAAGTGCATAGGCGAGAGACTATTGTAAAGCAAGGGAAACAACCCTTGATATGTTTGGTGTGCAGTTTCTGTGTGCAAACACGTTCATGACTCTGTATAATCAGATTTCACAGTATTATAAAGTGGGTAAACTCTATGTTTCTAAATTCTTAATATATGTTATTTTAAATCATTCAAGATATTCAAAATGATATTTTTAAAAGTGTAGGGAAAGAGAAGAATGGGCATAAAAATATACAACTATAAAATATGTGAAATATGATTTGAGATTTTCTTTTAGAAGATTTGCATTGTGTGTTGAACATAATTCACAAACACAGTAGGTAACAGTGATATGGACACTGTCAGTTTTAAATTACAAAAAGAGTAAAATGAAAAGTATGTGTGTTGGGGAAGGGGTTGATATTAAAATCTGTGTTATCTCTGATATAACAAATAGTGAAGAGCTTTCCTTTTCTTCTTGCAGTTAATTTTAGAATATTGTTCCAAGGCTGATACAAGGTGACTCATCAAGCATGAGTGTAACTCTGTAAGCATTTTAGTGTATATATGTATCACTATCAGATTTGTACAAGTTGTGGATTGAGATTTCAGTCGTTTATTATCTTTTGGCAAGGTCCACTCCAATTCTGTCCTCATTAAAGTTCAAAGCATAAGCTTTATGTCTTGTTAAGCATACTTGAGCAGAAGTCAGTGAAGGTACAGAGCCAAAGGGTACAATAAGTGTTTTTGAACTATGCAGTCATTGATTGTGAAGCCTTGAGGACTAGCCAGTTCCTGAGGCAAACTATTTCCATACCTTGCTTTCAAACTGTTACCATCCAATTGTCATGATCTTTCAGGCATTTTGTTGCTTCGCTGTAGCTACACCCATCTTGCCCCTGCCTTGTCCTGCTGAGTTCCTGCTGATAAAAAAACACCCTTCCAGTTGGAAGTGTGCAAAATGCCGACAATAAAACCAGCCTCGCTTGTTTGTAACCAGCTCCCTCTGCGCATGAACTGATAGTGGGTGTTGAGAACGCTGGAGTGGGAAAGTGCAAAGGGGTGAATGTGTTTAGATTAGCTGATCTGTTAAGGTTGTAGCAGACCTCATTGAACAGCTGTCTTCAATTTTTGGAATCCCGTTCTTTTCTTCCCCATTTTACCCTGTCACCATTGTCTTTCCTCTTGGCAGACATAGCTGAAACCAGTGGATCAAGAGTAGTGTTGTTCCTTTCATAATTCGAATACTGAGTTCTTTTCCTGGTGGTAGGAAGGTGGAGAATCATAAAGATTATCATAAAAAGTGGTATTTCAGATCTTTTTCTTTATGAAAAGAATCTTCTGTAATAGATAAAATGCTGTAGGGTTGACCACATATTAGGTGTTGCGATGTTTTTGTGAAAGTAACAGTTCACTTCAGCGGTTATGCCATGTAATGTGGTACATGTATATGATTTTTACTTTTTTACATGTAAGCATGAATGAAAGCAAATTTATTTTTCAAGCAGGAAGACATTTGAGTTACGTAAAAGTCTGTGTTCGCTTTTATTTACACATAGATTGGCATTTTATGTCTTAGAAGACAAGGGAAACCTAAAATAAAATACAGAGCATCCATGTATCTGTACTAGGCAGTCATTAACTGTTATAACGTGCACGCGTGCGCACACACATGGCCATGATGTGTGCATGAACAGGACAGGCGCACATGCAAGCGTGTTGGAGCTCTCAATCACTGACTGTGCCATGGGAAAATGGCGGCTATATTTAGCGCTGTGCGTCGTTGCTCGTGGTTGATGTCATCCTGTAGCCCCCAGGAATAACATGGTCTGGACAGTTAGATCGGCTTTGATGTGCGCCACATATAGGTTATGTTGTGGTCTGCGTGATTAATTTCAATACTTAATTTATTTAAGGCAGGAAGTTTATGTAGAATTTGGTCAGGGTCAGTAAGCTTCTAAAACCAATTCCATTATCACTATCAAATTGAAACACTGTCCTTTCCCTCTCTCCCTTGTAACCTTTTAGTAAGTAAATAAATTTTAATACCTTTTTATTGGCCACAAAACATTAAATTCTTTGACATTATCATTAACAAAAATTTTAGTCAGAAAAATAACTTTCTAGAATTCGTACAAAAATATTACCAGTATAACAATAAAAACGAAATCCAGTTTTAGTGTCCAGTCGTCATTTTGGACCTGCTTGAAAGCGCGGCAGGCTGGCACGATGGCTGTACTGTGCAAGCGAGTACAACGCACGGAGACATAGTGAGCCACTCCTTTGTGTGTAACCCGGGCTCCTCGCGAACAAGCTATACCTGTAGGCGGTAATCGTGTACTTACTTGTACTATACCTACTCTGTCGTCGTCGTTAATGAGTTTCGGGCGGAACAACATGCCGTCTACAGTGTCCATAAAATGGGTCATGGGTTCGTCAGCACTGCGAGCGACACGACCAGGCACAGCGGTGACCATCCACTTGTGTTGCTCCGAAAAATACACTTTCATTCATTCTCTTTAGCTTATATCATCAACGGTTCTTGTCTTTGATAGTTTACGGTATCATTCAAAAGGGGACTGTGCAGTTTGGGTTCTGGGGTGGTGGTGTTTTGTTTGGTGTTTTGGTGGTTTTTTTTTTTTTTTGGAAGACAATAATTTGTCATCTATTCCGGGTTGGGAAACTTTAACAAGGGATTAACACATCTCACGTGATAACTAGTGAGAAATTTTAACGTTGACGCGGCAGGCATGCGTTCATGCTGTGACCACACAACGTGTCAGTAAACAAGTAACCCCTGCTGTGTGTGGGCCATTATAGGGATAGGGCGCATTATGCTTGCGTGTATTAGATTTACAGATTTACGAGGACCGGAGGCAGAAGATAGTTGGTGAAAGATGAGGTGTGGTGGCTGTGGCGCAGGAACACTTTATCGAGCGACCATAGCGGAGCCGGTAGTGTGCCGGATACCTTTCACAGCCCACAGGTCAGTAGTCGGCACTCGCCAGTCCATCGTGGAGTGGTCAAGAGGTGAAGCCAGACAGGTGCAGACTCGTTTTGTCTGGGAGCTCAGAAGACTGGAGCACTGTAGATCAGACGTAAAAAGGCATAAGAGTTTCGTGGCATCGCTTCCGTTTTGTCAGGAAGCCGTCAGCGTTGTGACTGTTGGAACTGTGAAGGACCACAGGATCATTTCGCAGTAGAGACCACTTCATGTTCGGACAGAAGTGTTTTGTTCGCAGGTCGCCAGGATATGGTCAAGAAGATGGGTGAGTTTTGTGGTTTTAGCAGATACTTTATGGCAGACATAATCTGTGTTTGGTTCCATAAGTGTGTTGTAGTTCTGTTGTAGTAAAATGAGATTGCTGTTATCATTGTTAGTATAATGTGATTAACTAAGGAAATCAGTCAAGGCTATTTTGTGACATATGTTATCTTAATTGCCTCTCTATTGTGCTGCTCAGGGATAGGGATAGAGCTGAAGCTTGTGTCAAATGAAGCCAACTTGGCAGAAATGTGTTTTAATACATATCAACAGTTAAAAAGGGATTGAAACTTACCATGCCAGTGGCATGAAACTGGGCTTATCACAAGGAGTATGTGCACACATATCTTAATAGTGTTGTAGAAATGGCAATTGCTGTGTCGTTGGTATTAGATCGTTTTAAAAATTACCAGGAAACTATTACTAACACTGTAACACGTAACAGTATTTGTACATAAAATTGGTTAATGTTTTGGGTGTATAGTGTATATTTAAACAAAGAAGAAGAAAATAAATGCAATTCAAATAGAACTCTCTTGCTTTCACATTTCCTGAAGGGATCTTATCCCATTATTTTCTATTGGGTCTTTGCTGTCAGTTAGTGAGTTGTTCAGTATTGACATTATCTCCAGGTCTTAGCACTAGTACCCATTTCTATGCCTGGTAGTGCACAAATAGCATCATTTATGACATAAATATCCAGCTTTCCAGAGGCGAGAGTTGACCATTTCACTGTCCTAGAGTTATACATTTATGACAGTTTTGTGTGTGTACACATGCACTTCAGAAAATGAATATATATGAGCAAAGGAAGGGGGAATGCACAAGTAGTCAGTATAAGTTTTCAGCATTCATAGAGGGAAAGTGTTCCTCATTTGGTTTCTTTAGAAAGGAGTCTTAGATCTTCCTGTGCTCTCGAACTCTCAAGAATTTGGTGCAGGCAATGTGGGAACCCCGCTGTGGCAAACACTGTCACAGAATCAAAATTAATACACTGGGTTTTGGTTTTTCAGTACGCTGTTGCCAACCTTTAACAATATTTATGGGGCCTTTTTATATGAAGTAGTAGCAGCAAAACATTGCATTTATGAAATTTCAAATTATTAATAAAAAATTTGTGGTGGGCACGGTAGTGTATTTTCATAAAAAATTATAATTTTGAGATATTTCTGTTTATTATTCTCGAATACCTTTTTAATGTTTAATTGAGTAATTGCCACAGAAGTGCAGATAGTGGTTTAGTAGAAAGGACTTTGAATTCATCAAGCTACTTGTTCTGAAAATCAGGGGGTAAGAAAGCATACATTTAAAAATCTACTGTATGGACACCAGTGGAGACTGATGCGCATATAATATACGTTGCACTCAAAACTTAGGTCAGCAGTTTGGTTTCTTCACAGGCTGTTCTCACTATCCAGCTTTGTTCTCAGCCCCGACAAGAATAACTGGTAGGGTAAGAAAGATACCTTGGGGCAGTCGTCAACACCTGTGATCTACACCTTCTGGCTAGATGGTTGCAGTTAGCAGTTACCACCTGTAGGAGGTATCCCTGTGTCATACCTTCCCTTCCTGGGTTGTACCCATTCTTTCTCACCATGAGTGAAAAATTCTGCCATTAAACTGAATACAACATATTTTTCTGCATCTGGGTGAATATCCTTCCTTTGTTTTGAAGAAATATTACTATAAATATCACCATGCATGGAAAGAGGTTAAAATCTTGACATTAGGATATGGCTAATTTACATAAAAAGGGAAAGGTCATCCCTTAACCTTTTTTAGGTCATTTGGGGAGTGAGGTGTTAAAAACCCCACTTTTCTCAGTCAGCTATTTTTTATAGTGATTTTTTTTATTGTCTAATCTCCTCTCCCTCTTACTGCCTTACTTCACCCACTTCCCTACTCTCTATGGGGTTGAGGAAGTTTTGCAGCACCACAGTTTAAAGTCAAACCAGTATAGCTTTTGGTTCATCCAGAGTGGAGAGTCATAAGGAACCACACTCCATCCTGTGGCAGCAGCAGCAGCAGCCATACACAAGCAGGCTTGCATACAAAATAGAGCCACGAGCATATGTCAATAAAGTCACGGTGACAGCACTATAATCAAGGTGGGCTGAAGGTAGAGCATCCTATTGATGGCTCCACTACCTGCACCACCAGTGCATATCTCTTCTCTTGCTGTTTCCATCCCAAGATAAGAAGAGGGCCGCCTTAACCCAGAGAGAATAGGGTGCATCACCAGTCATCACCACAATATCTGTGAACCAGTTTGCTTACTTCAGACCTACCATCATTGACATTCTCTCCCTTGACATGGAAACAACCAGAGGATTGGAAAAGCAACTACAACACTTGCTTATCTTATCATTTCTGTGTAACAATACCAAGCTGACAATTAACTATTAAGACAATAGATGGCAATGTACACTGTGTTATTACCACACCACCTTGTGAAAGTGAATCTTGGACCACATATGCCAGACAAGAAAACTTTTATCTGATGGGTATGGCTGGGACATGTCCACTGCATGAATGATGGCCACATTCTGTATTGGAAATTGGCATTTGGAAGGAGAAGCATTATTTTCTCTAAAATTTAGTATGAAGACATCAGCAAGAGCAATATGAAGGCACTTGACCTTGACCCCTTGAACTTGGAGAGCCACACACATGACCGTGAGGTGAAGTAATCTGTCCCATGGTATACATGTATGCTGAAATAAAACTGCTATTCCATGCTGGTCACAGGTGCAGCTGCTACAGCCAAGTCAACCAGTAATGCTAGGATGCATCATCCACGATCACGACTAAAGGGGGCCATACATTTAAGGTTATATAACTCCAGATTGTAGCATTGCATGAACACTTACAGAAAAACAGTTTTGTAGTTTTGCTGAAATTGCCAATCAGGACAAAAAAATGTTGATTATGTGCAAGAGTTGCAGAAAGAGAATACAATAGCTGCAAAATTAAGAGCAACAGTAGTAAACAAAGCCTGTTGTACAAGCAGCCTCTAAACATGTAAGACTTTACACACGTCAGTGCACCTTTCCCATTTATGCCAACAGCAAGTCACACAGCAGGCGGTTCCCCCATCAACACCCTCCCTTCCCTTTATGTGAGCCTCCGATAACGGAGTTGACTTTACTCTTGCATCTCATGGGGCTAGGTTAGCAGCAGTCTGACGCTATCGTTACCCTGGGAAAAGCGGCCCCGTCTTTCCCATCAGTAGCAGGTGAATGCATTTGCATCCACCTTCCCGGGCTGGCAGCATTGTCTATAGTGTGAGTCATCCATTCACCTACTACCTTACTACAGAACCTTCGCATGTGTGCGGTGTTGCATGCTGGGGAAGCCGGCGTGACACATTGTCTCTGGGGAGAAGGTGTTACTATCGATATACATGTACCTTGTAATCTTTATTCAATTCTTCAGGCCATCCCATCCAGCACCAGGTACACTCACTAAAAGCTGGCCTCAAGAAAAGTGTGGTCTCTTAACCCTTCACTCCCCAAACAATAGGAAGGTTTGGGGACAAGCTTTACCTTATGTTTGAGTGTATTTTTCTGCGTTTATGTATTTAAATAGTTCTAAACTTGGCTCAGATGAATCTCATTGTTTTGAGAAGTCATTAAAGCCCATTAGCTTTTCCTTCCCGATGTGTGATATATATATAAGCAGGGCTGCTTTCTGTTTTTAAAGTTTACCTGTGTTTGGAGTAGGTTGATTGGTGTCGTGCCTCTTTGACTTTGAAACGCCCCTTGAAAGATCGTCGCCCGTTACTTAGTCTCAGTTCTTGGGTTCCCCAATCTACTCTTCTGTCAGTCACGTTCATCATTAACTTTGTACACTGGAGCACACTAGCGTTAGGTGGCGAAAGATGCAGGCAGATATTACAAGACAGATTGCAAGAATGGCGCATTGCACGACGTAGACTGCATTGCATGACGTAAACGGCACGTTTTGCCGATTAGACCAGTTATCAGTTTTGCCTTGGTGGTGTTTCCATCTAGAGTGCTTCGCGGTTGTAAACAAGAGGACGTGCACATTAGCGATGAAGTTGTCCTGCTGCACCACTCATGGTGTCATAAACGTTGGATCTCTGGAATGCGATGAACAAATTTGCTAATATTATCGCAAGGTGAGGAGGAGTGGTGTGTAAAAGGATATTAATAAAATACATTAGCGAATTGTATCGCCAGTCCATCATGTAGTCGTTTATTGTGTTGTTGAAATAGCATAGTATTTCTTTTTTTTTTAATCCGTTGCTGGGAAGTGAGGGCGGCGTTGTGAGAAAAGCTGTCAGGTCGCTTGCCAACAGGTTGGTTGTATTTACGGAGCTTGCTCGGTGGACGTGCTTGAAATAGTTAGGGCGGCATCCTGGCCCAGCAAAAGGGCGCTCCTGTGGCGGGCGAAGACTTGACACATTGCGAGAGCACACACTAAGGGGGACCGGCAAGAACATGCATGAGTAAGTCACTTCCCCAGTCGGCTGCTTTTCGCTCGTCAGCATCCCTGGTGTTGCTCTCATGCATCAGCCCGCCTCAAGGCATGGTGTCGTGCCTCGCTCTAACCAGTCCAGCAGACATGGTGCTGCCACTGCCAGGGTGCTGTCCTGTAAGGTCTTGAGTATTGGAAGTGATTGTAATCTCTAGATGTAGCCATCAGGTGAGTACAGTTACCATTATTGTCACGTTTTTTTTTTTTTTAAATAGTGTTCGTGTTTGGGGATAAGGGCGAAACCCTCGTATTTCACAAACCTTCAGCCTGTTGTGTGCAGAGTTTGGAGTCCCTCTCCAACACGACCTCCCTCTCTCTCTCCCCTTCCCCACTACAGAAGCACTGTAGTGCTGCGCTTGCTTTAGTCGCCATCCTTCACGCCACATCAGTCAACAACTGACAAGTTTTGTATTCAAAGCTAGCGAGTGGGGAGGTGTTCCTTGAAAGCTGGACGCGCGTTTGCTTGCGGCAGTGGCGGCGGCATCCTCTGTTGGCCATGCAGGCGCGAGGTGTGAAGACAAGCGCCGTTAAATCGGTCAAAGACAGTAAAGGTGTAGTAACTCGCAAGTCAGGAAAGACGATGGCCCCTGGCTCCACCATCTGCTAACTGTTTAAGATGTGAGTCACACTCGAGACTTCTGACCTCATCAGGGAAATCGCTGCACGCGGAAAAGAGATTCATTGTTTGTTCAGCACATGTCGACTCCTCTCCCTCTAGTCCTTCCTCATGTTTGTGCATGTGGGACTTGTCCACACGGTACAGAGGCTTTGAAAATGACCAGTCAGCAGTGACGGGAGGAAGGCGGTTATTGTATTTTAACAATGGGTTGGTATTAGGTACGACGAGTCTCGTGTTTTGGCATGTCGTCAACTTGTAATAATGGCACAGACGAAAGGCTGCATAAATGACGGCCTTCACACGCTCGAGTTGTTTGGTTGAGATGTCTATAGACAGCGGTGTTGGTCAGGTAGACAATGCAGGGTATGGGGTACACGTGCCTCTACATGCCAAGTGTGTTGTACCAGCTGGGTGCTGGCGCAGTTCGAGGCCGCCGTCGGTGAGTGCAAAGCGCGCCATCACTCGCCACTCTCTCGACCGCTGCTCGCGGCACATGTTTCGTTGTCGACACATCATGGTTTACACAGTTACTGTTGGCAATTGTCTGTCATCGTTTGCATCATTTTATCAGGGCTTGCCCTCCCTCAGTTTCGTTTCTGTTTGTGCGCGCGTATGGGGAAGTAAACAAAAATTCATTCTCACACACTGGAGAGAGTTTGAGAAGTTAACATGATAGCATAACATATGTGATGGGTAATTTGAGCCTTAGAAAAGTGCCGAGTTAAGACGTGAAGGTGTAATAGCAATGATGACATAACTAAACAGATCTTGAGGAGGAGTAAGTCACAGATCCTGCATAACCTCTCGCACTCTGTTCTAACTCGACACTAGTTTTCATGCTGATGGAGCTTTTCTTTTGGACGGGTAGATGGTTGTAGTGGGTGGGAGGAGGAAATCGAGTTTATGGCAGTGAATGAGGGGTTTAAAAAAAAAATCAAAGCTTGGCGAGTTTTTAACATCTCTCACCAAGGCAAGGTGCGGCAAGCATCGATCAAGGCGGCGCGTCTCCCATCACTGAGTGATGCCGGCCATGGTAAAGGTAGGGAGGAGCGCTATTTTGAGATGCTGTTATTTTTTACCCTTCCGTGCTACCCGCTGTTGGCAGAAAAAAACTTGCATAATGTAGCCGCCAGTGAGATAAGGTTATATTGAAGTGCAGGCAGAGAGCAGGGCATCTCGTCAGGCTGGGCGAGAGAAGCAGTTTACACTCACAAAGAAAAGGAAAGCGAGGACAGGAGGTAGAGTATAAAGCTAGCAAGTTGGAGAATAAAGCTAGCAAGTTAGAGGAACATGGAGGCACGGATGATTGGCGCATGTGATGGAACTTGGATACGGCAGCATCGTGCGGACTGGAGGGGCGCTGCATGTGAAGGGCTACTCTGATCAGTGAGTACTGGAGGCGTTAGTTTAGTGGCGGCTTTTCTCTCAGACTCCATCGTGGCTGCTCTTATAGACGGCTGAAGCCGACTCTCTGAACAGGTAACTGAGAGCGCGATTTCGATCAGTTTTCGCAGCAAGCTTTCCGTGGTAGGACAGCAAAGTGTGGTGTTTATAATCGCTCGGCCTGACAAGATATTGAGGTTGAAAAGTATGTGTATGTCGTGTCTGTTTAAAACGATTTTAATGTAAGCATCTTTAGATAAACTGTTTACTCCTTCTGTCTTTGTGTTACGTTATCCCACTCATGCCTTGTTCATGTGCACTTGTGCTTTTTTTATTTCATTAAACGTTAAATCAAAGACCATGAGAACTGAACAAAAAATTGAAGACGATCGTACTCAGACAGAGGACAGCAGAAGAAAGAAGTTTGTGGAACGGCCTTCATTTCGTGTCGAGGTGACACAAAACTTTAATGAATGTTAATGATTCACTCTGCTGGGTCTTTGTTTGAACTGTCCCTCAACACAGGCAGCATCCTGAGTGCCCTGCTAATGTTTGACATTTCCCCTTCTCCTGCAGAAGACTTTTTTTTAAAGACAAAGATTTCTGACAAAGACAGCCATGATATTGTGCTGACACAGCATCTGGGGAAAGTGATAGTTGGAGATAATTGTACTGAGATAACTGTGCTTAACGGTGATTAATCTTTGCTTTGTGGTTATTTACTATGATGCAATATGATTTTAATAAAGGATCTCTTTTTTTTTCAAGCAGTATTTTGGGTCTTTTTTTTTAAATTTTTACACTTTTTTGTGATTGTGCAGCAAGTGAACCATCTCTGCTGAGTGGGAACAGTCAGTCTGCTGGCTCTTGTTTGTCCAAGAAAGCTGTGCTTAACCAGTCCCTGATCAGCTCCACCGAAGGCCATTTACCTTCTGACAATACCCCCGAGTCCAGCATAAACACTGCTGACACTGCATCTTGTGAACCCCAGAGAAGACAAAAGGATGCCTTAATCCTTGGCCAAGAACTTTTGGACTCTGTCAGCAAACTAGCAGAAAAAGATTACGCTTCCCCTGTGTCACCTCTGTCGCCTCCAAGTGCTCCTGAATCAGCACACAAGCCTTCATACCTTAAGCTAAGTTGTGCAGTCAGTGGGTATGGGAAGTACAGTCGCTACTCCTCCTACAAGAGCATACCTACAAGGTCACCTTTCTCAAGCACGTCATCCTTGCGTTCAGATCTCAGCTCACCAGACCCATCATGCCCTCCTTGCGCAGTCCAGACACTTGCGGGGATCTAAGAGTGCAATCAGCTGGGAGCGTGACTAGTCCCTCATGTGTTGGTGAGATGGCCCAGACATTAAAAAGTGAACCGTATGATATAACGCCTTCTTATAATGGACACTTGCCTATACCTACTATACAGCTTACTGGTGACCCTATCAAGGTGAGCGTATGCTAAGGATATTCATGTATTAAGTTAAAGTGTTGTGCTGTAAGGCAGATATAGATAAAAGTAAACATGTAGTAGAATAAATGTAGCATTCTTACAAAAAACTTGCACTTTGAACATATTAGGAGCAAACAGCCTTTCAAAAATTTTCAGGGGGAAGTAAATCTACAAAACTTTTATTCATTTAATAATTATCTTAATATTTAATTTACAGATGGTGTCTTTTAGTGAACAGTTTCATTGCTGTCACACTCCTGTTTTGATGTAAGAGTAAGGCTTTATACAATTTTGCTGCTGTGTGTATAGTTTTTAGTGAATCTAGGGGTATTGTAAAGCTGTACATACATTTGCCACAGAAAAGGAAATGCCTCAGCCATCTGGGTAAAATAAGAGTTGAGGTGTGCATGTTATCACAGGATTTAGAGTATTTTATAAATCTTTATAATCTAAAGGAAATGTGAAGTGTAAAGATGTGAATAATTTTTACCACAGGATGGAGAATACTTCATGAACTTTGCTAATGTAGAGGAGCAGAGGCTGAAGCATCAGGCACAAAATGCTGAAGGCATGATGAGGTCTCAGGACCTGCCTGAAGAAGGTTAGACATTGTATGACATGAAATAGCCAGACAGTAGTGTTCTCAGGTCAGCAAGGTCTTTAAGAATATGCAAGAATATCTGCAGGTTATTTTACAGAAAATACAACAGTCTTTGTTAAAGGAAGGAAAGGTTTAAAATGAAGCAAGACTCATACCTGTTAACCTACCATTGCACTAATTTTCTTGAGCACATGGTAAGAGAAAGGCACCAATAAAATTCAGGCTGTGTCCTATGAACTCCTACAAGCGTGGCTTCAGCTGTGATCACAGGGCTGACCCAGACTCTTCCACCTCTAATACATTCTCTCTTTACATTCCTCCCTCCCCCAATGTTTTGCTTATTAAGGCTATTTGGCTTGTGAGACTGCTCACATACATAGGCAAAAATGTTATAGTCTTATAATTTGTTGTGACAACAGTAAATGGGAAGATACGAGCAGCCATTGGAAAGTCTAATCTGCTGATCAGTCAGAAGTTCCAGCAGTTTCATGAGTTGTGCTCCCAACACATGGTAAGAATACCTTACTCATTATTCTGCATTTTAGAAAAATAAACCATGACAGGTATGGAAAATTGGGTGTGTAGCAACATATGATGCACAATCTGCACTTATTTGGGTTGCTGTTTTTACTCTGTGGCAGTTACAAAAATCATGAACTGACAAGTTTCAGTATTCGTATTATACTAGCAAAGTTGTGTCATTTTTTTACTGACGTTTCTTTCAGCATCCTGAGCCTGAAGAACGTGTACCTTTGCTGGAGGACCTTCAAGGCTTTTGGGACATGATCAAAATCCAAATAGACAATGTTGATGATATGTTTGCTGAGATTCAGCATATGAGTCAGAATGATTGGAAGGAGGTTCCAAAGCAGGTTAGTAATAAACTTTATATTAACTCATTCAATGCAGACAAAAAATCAACACAATTTAACATTTAGAATGGTAGTGATGGCACAAAGTACAGTGTGTTCCACTATACAATAAAGATAAACATCACTGACACAGAGCTTTTTTTAACATTTCAAAAAATATGGTTTTCTTGTACTCAGAATAATTCTAACTGTATGAAATGGAGAGAGAGAGCTTTTTGTCATGAAAATAGGTTATAAGGCAGAAATAAGAGGGTTAGCTGTGAAAATGTTCACTGCTGCTGATATGAATCTTTTAGAAAAAGAGTTAACACTAATCATCCTAAGATGATAGTGCAGGTCTAGAGGAAGTGAACTGTCACAGTCTCTGGAATATGGCATATGGGAGATAGAACCCAACCCTCTCCTTTGTTTGCCATTTACTATACTTAAATAGATATCCCTTCTGGTTGGTTAACAAAGGGTTTGTAATCAATGACTTTGAACATAACTCCTCCAAAATTGAGCACACAAACCATAGGCTACAGCACTTCAGTATTGGGAAAGTCTCAGGTTGTTGGGGTTTTTTTTTGTTTTTTTTTCAAAGAATTCTTTTTAATAATTATATTTGTAAAGCACTTCCTCATATAGCTGTGAGCTGAATGCACTGCACACAAAAGACTACAAACTGACAGTCATCTATAAAACACAATAAGAGTTGGCAAAAAATTGATGCCATGCATGGACAAAGAATTAAATAGCGAAATAATATTCTTTTATAACCAATCAAAAAAAGTTGCCCCTTACACAAAATAAAATGCTGGCAACAGTTGTTTGACCATGCTGCATGTAGGTTGGGTTTGTTTTTTTTCTGTTATTGTGCGGTTGTTTCTTCAGCAGCCGTTGCATTTTTTCCTGTTTAGAAAGTGCCATAGCCTTCTTTGCCGTAATCACTTGTTTACAGCCTCTGGATGTCTTTGAGGGCATTTTTTTGGAAGTAATCTATTGTGTTGTGATTCTAGTCCTTTTTTTTAAAAAAAAAAACTGTAACCAATGAGAATAAAATTAGAATTTGTGAATATTAAAGTTAGAGTAAAATTTTATTACAGTATAATCCGAATCTGTATTACTTTTACTGTCTCAGGCATCACGCCGCAGTTCGGCCAGTTCCAGCCCTAAGTCTGCAGGCAGTTTGTCTCAGGCCAGCACCCCTTCTGCCACCCCTGGACACACCCCAGGTATTACAGACTGCAACAATGTACTTCTCCATTTTAAGTTCACAGAGTAATTGAAGTGAAAAAAAAGGCTTTCTAAATTGCTGTAGTTAAGCTTATCCTAAACTACTACTACTCAGTGTCTGAAGTAATAATCTCCTTTCATTTTGTAAGATACAAGCCTTTAAACAACATACACAATAAAAGGTCAAATCTAGGATATGTTTGAACATGAGTACCTTTGTCTCCAAGCCAGTGAGAGAGGTAGGATCATACTTCAGTTAGGTGCCACCTGTTGAGAAATATATCCTCCGTTTTATTTGTTTTATTTTTAACACTTAAGCCCAGACGTCAATGTCTTATGAAAATCATAAGTTTTAGCCATTTTGAGGTTATGGCCAGATTATGAATATTCAACATGTCCTCTCTGTCCGCTCTGCAATCTGTTTTTCATGAAACCATATAGAAATATGTATAATTTGTCACTGAAGATAGTGAAGGATTTTATATTTGTCCTTGTGCACAGATCGAGCAAAAATAGAGAATATTTGGGACATAGCAATAGTCAGAAAAACTGGATGCATACCTGCAAAAAGAGCATTCACTCACCTTTCAGACAAAAAGTACATTTCCCACACCTAGCTTCCTGCTCTTTTCTGGACAATCGAAGAGCCGAAAAATTCCTAATTTGAACAATGCATAAACACACTTTATATGTAACCAATCAGAATTTAGTACCACTATCCTTGGGTGCATTACAGGTGACATGAACCTGGTTCAGAATTTTTTGGGTGCCCCACAATTGATCTGTGAAACGTTTTCGGATGTAAAAAAAACTCAAAGCTAGCTAGAGGATCTCTCCTTTTGGCGATGTTTACACTAAATATTAAATGTTCAGTATGTGCAGCAAACATTCACTTGTCAAAATGCCACATGCAAAAGGAGGAAAATGATGACTGCATTCTAAGGCTGTTATAGTGACACATTTTTTATTTAAATGATGTAGCTTAGAGCACCTAATTCTGCTAACATCTTGATAACTAATTAAACCTATAATTGTGTATTTCTATATTTGCAAACACCTTTTTTAAATTACCATGTACATTTTACACATCTTAGTCAATATTTGGGCATACAACAGTAATCATGTTTACTTTTCTAAAAGTGAAATAAATAATTTTATTAGTTATGTTAAGGGTATATGTAGGAAAACATTAAAAGATGAATTGTTTCCATGGCAACTGATTGCATCAGTTAAAAAAAAGTTTCTTAAATTTCAAATCCCTGTCTGGCCTTAATTTTGTTTTTCTCTACCTTTACACCCAATCACTCCTCATTTATACAAAGCTTACTTGCTTGAACATGCTTTGTTTGCAGAGTGCCAGCATAACTGATTTTTATGAACTCTCCATGATTATTAGGCATGTAAGGTTTCTAACCATTTATTTGTTAACTTTGACTGCTAATATTTGTCAGGTTCCAAGAGAAGGGGCCTGAAAGGAAACAACAAGGACACTCCCGAGTCATCTCCAGAACGCACACAGAAAGCTCGTTCTGCAGCTAAAGCCAGGGATGAAGCTAGAAAGAAAATGCTGGCAGAGAAGCGAGCTGCCATGAAACAACAACAGCAGCAGCAGCAACAACAGCAAGAGGGGGCTGCTGATGTGGAGATTTTTCTGGCAGACTCTAGGAAGCAGTGATTATCTGCACACAGTAACTCAAGAAGAAAGTCCACTGCAGATTGTTTTGCTGGTTTTTTTCTCCATCCTGTTCCTATTTTAGAGGTAGCTTTGTCCCTCTGTTCTACACCTACAAGCCCAAGTTCTCCAGCTGTCAAGCATTGCTGACTTGTGACTTTTTCTTGATGAGCTAATTGTGCACACAATTGTTACAGACTGCTGCTGGCTTAAGACAGCCTTTAAGTAATTGATATCAGCCATCTGTTTCCTGTTAAAACAAAATCTGAAAGGGGCACAGAAATAATTAAATAGGGCATAGCATGCACGTTGCCAAATGGTTGATGGCAGACTGCACATTGAAGGTAAGGGAGGTAACATGGACTCCTGGTGGATAATGTCCTATCAAGGGTATGTAGCCTTCATTGTGCACTAGTGTCATAGAAAAACTAACCCTTTGTCATTTCTGATATTAATGTCTATATTTATTGTCCTTATTTTCTATGGTATGCATGTTGTCAGACTAAAGCCCCTGTGAATAAACTTGGTATTGAAACAATTATTTAGATTGGTAAAGAGTTGGAACAAGTGCAGAGAAAGATGTTGCTTGATATTAGTACCCAGTTAAGTAATCAAGAATTGAGGTTTGTCATTTTCAGCTTTTAATGCATACCTTTATTAATGAAATGACTGCTTTAGCCCAAGGATGGCTGGATTATCTGTGGGTGTGCTTTAATGGCAAAACTAATTAAAAGTGTTTTATTAATTCTTAATGCATGCTGGTGGTCATTTGCTATTTTTTTCTATAGGAAAATATACTTTTGCTGTATAAGCTCATTTCTCCGACTGCCATAGCAACAACAAAATCAAAGTGACAATTTGCTTTCAGCCTTTTCGGGACCATACTCATCTTTCGATTTTTGAAAAGCAAATCTGTCTTTGACATAAAACATTCAACAACTGCTTGCATGTGTTTACTTTTATCAAGTGTTTATGGCATTGAGGAATGTGGGATGAACTTTAATAAATTCTTAGCATAAAAAATGCTTCTTTGCCTGCTGCCTGAGTGTTGAAAGTGTCTATTTGTTATATATTGATTGATTATTTATTGGGTTTCTTTGTATTGTACAATTCTTTTGGGTGACCTATCTAAAGGCTCGAGTACCTTTTAATGAATCAGTTGCATGACATTTTTACAACAGTGTTGTAAACGTGCCTTCACTAAAAATTCTTCAGCAAAGGCTAGGGGTTAAGTTTCCACTTTCTTGACAGTCACTAACACATAAATAAGACACTGTTATAAAGTTTTAATAATATTTGTTTTAAAAGAAATCCCACCGATATTTTTTTAAGAGTAAACTTTATCTTAAAAGAGTTTTCTTAACAGCAGTTTTAAGTCAAAACTAATAATAGAAAAGTAAGAGTTTTACCAATTTAAAAGGTTACTTTTTGTTTCCATTTGTTGGTAGTAAGTACATGTATACTAGAAATTACTTAAAAGCAAGTGTTAGTATATTTTATATTTATCTTACCATTGATTTCCATACTAATAGATTTCTTAAACTATGATTTTGTAAAATTTTGCTGAAGCAAATGTACCTGGTTAAGTGAATGATTTAGATAAATTTACTCCACAGAGCCTTCTTGTAGGATTGCAGTAAAGCTGTTCTGTGACTTATGTAGATCAGCGGTTGGGTAGTACAGTGCTTGAGAATTATTTTTTTATTATCGTGGCCTGATAATTTGAAATGGGGGATCTTTCTGTACATTTTATCACTTATCGCTTTTAAATATTATCTATGCCTTTTAACTATTTCTACAGAAATACATGGGCGTAATAGTTGTACAGGCAGTGTCATTCTTTGTGTGTTCAGGATGTTAAAATGCCTAGTGTGTGCACAGATTTTTCCTGATTTATGGTTTTATTTCTTGTATATCAGAGGGGAGGGTTAAAAGTTGATTTACTTAAAAATATTAATACAAAATAGCACATGATCATTAAAGTCTGTCAGTTGTGCCATTGAGGTTCAGGGGATTAGTTTTATAAGAAAGTGATGGATCCACAACAACTGTCTTCACCTCCTGGAACACTGCATTACTCTTTTAGCCCGTCTTGAAGCCACACTTTCCCACCCTTTTCAGAATGTTCAGCTGCCTGCCTTATTTGCAAAAACATGTCTCTGTCAATCTTGCATCATTCAGGGATGAAGTTGCATATCTCTAAGGGCATCAAATACAAGGCTGTTTGAGTCTGTTGTGCCATTATCACTGACCTAGCACATAGCTACTTTTCTACTATAGTCTTTTGCTCTTCTCCACATTGTTCTCTCCATTCTGCCACATTCTTCTTTTTCTGTCATGGCTGCTTCAAGTATTACTGCCATGGATTCCATTCATTCTCAAACTAGACCTTGACTTTAGAACCCTTCAGTGTTTGATATTTTCTTTAAATCTTGCTTGAAAATATATTTGTTCAGCATTTAATGTCTTCATTTGCTTTTGACTGGATATGCCCGAGTATTGCTTTTCATTCCCGAATGGTGTGCGTGACTGAATAAGTGCACCCTACTACCTATTAAATGGGACGCCTTACAAAATTATTATAATACGAGAACTTTTTTAAGCAGAGATCTTCAAATTTGTTGTTTTGTTTTTGTTTTTTTTAATTATTATTTGGCATAGTTAAAATGTGTCAAGCATCAGTGTTTTGTGACGTTCGCTTTTGTCGTCAGCGAATGTGCCTTTGCAAATTGAAATCCAACTCTTCCTCCACCAATCTCTGTTTTTTCAGCTGCAGGTACACACTGAAATACACTGTCTGCTCATGATTGTGTGTATAATTTGACTCTGTTTTTTAGCCTGGTTAACAAGTATGCCATTTCAAGAATGATCAATAATGTAATGTCAGTGCCTGCTTGTGTTTAGTCCTGATCCTATAGTCATGAACTGTTCTAAATAAACTTTTAATATGCTAATAGATATTTATTGCTATTGTTGTAATCATGTTTGCCATGGGTTGGACATTGCTCTTTGTGCATTTTGGTATTAGAATGGTCATCTAGAGCAAGTTTAAAAGTGTAGAAGTATGCTGGTTATTGCCTGCTGCCTGCTGGTCAATGCAGACTGAGTGACAAATATTCATAAGGAAAGCAATGCACTTCATCACCTGTTTGTGGTTAACTCATTGTATTTTTTATCATCATTTATTTAAGTTAAATGTTTTGACATAGTTAAGCATGTTTGTAGAATTTTTTCGTAGATAAATTAATGTTGGTCGTTCAAGCACTAGAAGCTTGGTAATTATGTGACAAACGTCTATATAAAACCAGGGTACATACTGGGTTTATTTGTGGAAGTTTTACATTTAAGCAGTGCCTGGTCCTATCAATTTTGTTGGTCTTATAAGGAGAGAGATATGTTGATGAGCTTGCAGTATAGGCATCACCACTTCAGCCTTAGAAAATTAACCTGCAGCTTTATCAGTGAAAGAAAACAAGGAAAATATTTTTAAAATACATTTTTGAAAATTGTTTTGCATTAAAAGAATCATTTTCAAAAGGGTTGCTTTGGGTATCTTTTAGACAACTGATATCAAATTTTGATGTTAT
Organism: Pomacea canaliculata; assembly: GCF_003073045.1. Classification (NCBI taxonomy): domain Eukaryota; kingdom Metazoa; phylum Mollusca; class Gastropoda; order Architaenioglossa; family Ampullariidae; genus Pomacea; species Pomacea canaliculata. The sequence continues at coordinate 11,907,759 of NC_037591.1, read as the reverse complement.
GTTAGAAATCGTGTTTTAGTCAAGTATTTGTGCTGGTGGGAAGTATGTAGGAAAGTACCAAATACTCAGCAGAGTTGAGATTTTACATGTATGTTTGACTTCTGTTGTAGATAATGATATTCACTAGGTAAGCAAAGAAAGTGTTTTCTCTCTCTTCATGAAGATGTCTTCAAAAATAGTCATAAAAATATTTTATTATTCAATTTGAATACACTAAATCTGTTTGGTACTGGATTTGGTATATGATTTAATAAAAATGAACTTTTAGTCTTGTGTATATGTTTGCGAGAGATGCGTTATTGGTGGCTTACCCAGGTGATATATTAGCTAGTCTGTTCCAAACATTTTTTGTGGTAGACAGATCTGAACCCACAATCCATATTTGATACATGTGAAATTGTTTTCAGGGTATTTTTGTTTTTTTGTTTTGTTTTTCAATGCCTCAGTCTGTTGCAGCATAGATTTACATAAAAATTTATTGAGCAGATATAAAACAAACCACAGAAAATTATTAATCAGTTATAAAACAAACCACAGATGAGCAGATATTTTGAGTATTTAAATTTCTTTAATTCCAAAGAAAATTATAGGAACTATGTTGCTCAATTCTTCAAAAGCGAATAAATTGTTTGACAAACATTTAAAAGTCAAGTCATTAAATCAAACAATCTAATAAAGAAATTGTTTTGTGTTGCAAACAAGTCACTGGAGCAAAACCTTAATTGCACAGAAGATGGCAAATGCCAGCAGCTCAGTAAGGTCAAGAAAGCTGTAAGTGAAGAATCTTGGTAACTTGTTCGCTACACTGATGGGATCTCTCTTGGAAGTCATTTACTCATCATTTGGAGCTGTAGTTGAAAAAGAAAGAGGAAAATGTAGGAGTTATTTTACTGGGCAGTAGAAATTTATGCATAACATGCTGAGACCTTTTAAAATATATTGATACCTGTCAACTATTAGTTGACCTATGTAGTAAAAGTTAGCAGTGAACAGTTGAAATCTAATAATAGCTTTAGCAGACCTACACCCAGTACTGCATTTCTTGACCTATTATATCCAAAAATATGCTAAGGCTCCCTAAACATGTTTTCATTGCGCCATTTATGTGTAATATGAAAATGATAAAATATATGTGCTACTCCAATGGAGTTCACTCAACATGAGGTGGTTCAAGCTAGGTTCATCAGGCTTACCTTCCTCAGAGTGATGTGAGGGGCGCTGAGACTCCTGCGCACAGCTGCAGGACTGAATCTTCAGGAAGTCTCTCTACAAACAACAAACATGGGATTACTGGGCTTCCTTGTTCAGAAGCATTCGGTCGCGGGATTATTTCAGCAGGACAGCAAAACACTTTATTGGCCTATTTTTTTTTTTTTTTGATATGTATGTAGGTAAGTCATATAGTAATAATAATGGCACTTCTGTGGTGCAAGATGCTTCCTGCTAAACTTGCAGCCATACAGCACCGGCCGGCAGAGTTGACAATGGAAAACCGCTTGGTCCGCAGTGCCAAAAAAGTTTCAATGAAAAGGCACAAATAATCCCCAAAATGCGAAAGAATACGATAACAGTCTAAAATTATAGCTCACATTTTTTTTTTTTTTTTTGTCAAGAGACTGATCAATCTGTGCATCTTACCTATAGAGGCCGGGCATGAATGTGCTACGACAGCAAGGGAGAGATTCACATGGTTCGGTCAAGAATGAGATGTACTCACCGATTCCGTTCGTGACGAACCATCTTCACACTCAAAGGTGATGTTAAGGCTTGACGTTCTCTGTACCTTCCGGCCTGCAGCACCAAGCGGGGTTCTGGCCGCACTTGCCGTAGCAGAAGCCCAGATCTTCGGGCAGCGTGGCAACACAGTCGCCTTCAACCAGTTCCGGAATGTAGTTGGTCTTGGTGCAAGTGGGTGGTGTGTCTGTGGCAGAAAGAGAAACAGGCGTTAGGTGGCATCTACCTGAGGATGCGCCCACAAGAGCGGAGTCTTTATATATATATATTCATACACTTTGTGCAAAAACATAAATGAAGGTTATAATGTTCCACATCCCCACCCCATAATTTTTACTTCCCTCCCCCACCAACACAATTCCTTGCAGGGGAAGGGAGACAGAACATACCTTCGCAGGCGCGGGCCTCCAATACCCGGTATGGCTTGGTCAGCTCACAGGCACTGCGCCGCAGCTGACACTCGTTCTCGAAGGTTCGGACCAACTCTCCCAACAAGGCGCATACAGGCTCCTCCGACTGCCCAGTGCAGTCTGGGCACGTGCACACAGCCTCGTTGTTGTCGCCCACCTCACACACCTGGCCAGGATTGGGGCAGGAGTCCTCCTCGCAGGGACCTGCACGTGCGGAGAAACCACGATGCTAGTGATTGCAGACCTCTTTGACATGGATTGAAACCTTTCCATTTCAACAAGGTATTCTTTTGTGATGGCACCCAGAATGAAGCACTTTGCGATGATTAGTTATGCTACCACTAACATAAAATGCGACCGTCACCTGTGTCTCAAAAAGTACCGCACTAAAGTTTAATTAGATTGTTTTCCCTTCTTTCAAAGACTATGCAAGTGTAGTCTGTGTTTGCTTTTCATTCTCTCCAGTGCAGCTGATCCTCTAAGCTGCTTAACTTTCGCCACTTTCTTTCCCATTGTCACCCTTTCAAAATTCAGACTGAAACCTTTCTATTAGAACATTCACCATTCTTTCAGGGCACGTTCTGTAAATACAGTCACTACTCTCAAAGGGCACGTGCTGTAAACATACTGGCCAGGGCAGGTACTCACCATTCTCACAGGGTGTGTAGCACACAGCTCTCTGGGTCAGCTGCTTGGCCGTCGGTCCCGATGCCGTCCTTGACCTGGTGGTGTGACCCTTACCACACTTGGGAGAACACTCACTCCATGCCGACCAAGGTCCCAAAGGTGATTCACGTTGCTAAAGTGAAAAATAAGAGTTTTTTTTTTTGCTGGTCGATAACCGAATCCGTATTGTAGTATTACTGTGCAGTATATTCACTTTTGACCTACATAATAATGAGAATTAATGATTACGATCGAGAGTAAAAAGCTTATAAACGGCACAAACATAGCTTTATGAGTACTCTCAACCACTGCTACATCACCATATCTGTAACTGCATGTGTGCCAATGTTCTAGATGCTTGGACTCTTTAAATATCTATATAGGTCCCTCGATTTCTCCACCTGCCTGAATGACTAAACTGCAGAACAGCAATCCAATGACAAATAAGCATATGGCAATGGCTGTCATCATACAAAACAAACAATCACTTCTCACAAAATAATAAAAAGTTTTTCGCAAAACAAAAGATGAGTTTTTCCCAACAGGAGATTCTCAGAGAACAAGCAGCAGCCTTTCACATAAAACATTTTCTCTCAAAGCAATAAACAGCTTTTCATGAAACAAACAAGTCCTCGCACGAGGCTGACATCGCTGACTAACTGCATACCAGTGTTTAGATGAGAGAAAAGGTGAGCTTTGCCGTGTACCTGGGTGGGTTTCGTTGCAGTACGTCAGAGGTCGCAGCTGAACGTTCCTTTGGCCCATGCTGCACATAGTCAACTGGTAGAAGCATTCGTTCTGGTATATGCGACCATTAGACCCACAGACCGGCGCTGGAAAAGCAAAATCTTTGTTTTATATTAAGGCTAGCTTGTCTAAGGATCTGAGCTCGTTCGCGAGACTTCAAGGAGCATGGTTCAGTGTACGTGATACAGTGTTCCCTCGCTACTTCGCGGTTCATTTATCGCGGATTCACTACTTCGCGGTTTTTTTTGAGCGAAGTATCGATCGCTACTTCCGCGCTGGGAATTCTCGTTCTACAAAATACCATAGATACTTCAACAGGAAAAAGACGACAAATGAAGCTGTATTAGTATTTCTATTAAAGTACCATGGTTATTTTGTAGATAGAAAGAAAGAAATAATTGTGTATGAGAAATCCATTGCTATGCGTAAGCGACGAGCCATGATTATTATCTCCCATCTCGCAGCCAGTTCGCATCACTTTTTTGGGTTTCTCTGAGTCCAGTTATAATTTTTTTACACTAATTTGTTATTGTACTGTATTAATACCATGATTAATATATTACTTTACACTCACATGATATAGTTTTACATGTATATATTATTATTGCATGTAAGTCCCTACTTCGCGGAAATTCTTTTATCGCGGCTGATCATAGCACGTATCCCCCGCGATAAACGAGGGAACACTGTATTACTTTAATATTAATAATAATAATAATAATAATAACTTAAGCTGTGATGGTGACGGCTCGTTCAATTAAGGCACAGCTTATTTGGAAATCAGCACCTATACCTAAAACTCAATAAAATTAAAGCTTTTCATTTTATGTTAAATGGCGATCGACAGAATTTGCTGTTAAAGGGAAAAGCAAGTCAAATGGTGTGTCGGGCTTAGAAGATATAAATACTGACGCTCTAAATCCTGTCCGAGTCAACATTTGGGCTGAAAAACAACCGTTTACTTACAGTCGCGTCTAAAACACAGCTTCAGGCCGACTCACGAAGGCCGCCAAACAGATATTATTACAAGATATCATGTGACATCAAAATGTATTGTACAGACTGACAGCAACATCGACAAGGCAAGACGTTGACCGTGACCGGTCACGTTTGATGCGAGGGGCGTACGTCAAAAGAAACATTCACGGCACTGATCCACGTTAACGTACCTGAAGGAAAAAACAAGACTAAGGCAACTACTGGACCCGCCCCCACTTTTTCTCACAGCTCTTACTCAGAGGTTTTGTGGCGTCGACGTCGCAGACAGGGCACGCGCACTGAGCACCTATCTCCGTCTCCACGCACTTCTGGAAAGGTCGGTCACACTCAACCTCCGAGCAGGTGGCTAAACAAAACGATCACAGCAATAAATAGCTTAATGAAACAGCCGCGTTAAGTGCTTTGACGTTCGTGCAAGACATCGTTGCTATTGTTTTTATTTCGTTTTGCTTAAGGTTTTGCTTTTTTTTTTTTTTAAACAGACCTGGTGTTTACAAGCCTCGGCATTTGACACACACCCTCACTCATATGCAATTATAGACAAGCACACAAACAGGCAGGTAAATAATAATTATTATTATTATATCTTATATAGAGATTATATTTTATATAAAGACATAATATTATATATTATGTCTTTATTCTTATATAAAGACATAATATTATATATTATGTCTTTATATAATCACGATCTCGAAGGAACATGCTCTCAGCGCTTAAGACAAGCTGGAGACATGGACAGAACACGAAAGACGCAAGGAAAAACAACTATGCAGACAAATAATAAAAGATAGATATAAAAGACATAAAAAAAAGGAATATGGGAACAGGATGGAGAGTGGTCGATAGAGTTAAATCCAGCCGACAGGTCAAAAGGAGTTACAGCATAAAGATCACCACTGTCGAGGGCAGATCATATGCCCATGGTTACTTTGATGAGAGTAGTTTAAGTGCTGTGTAAAGGCACACATATACATCCGCACACAAAAGACATAACCACGCATGCACGCTGGGCACAGAGAAGGCAAAAGGCAGGTACTTTTGCAGTATCCTTTGTAGCTGACTTCCACAGTCTTGTTACGACGGCAACCGTCCACCACCATGGCGGCGTAGTTGGCATGGGACCTGCCATCGGAGGCGCACACCTGTGACGGACCAGAAACATCAGGGTTAGTGCGGCTGTCATAACTCTTTATCAAGCAATGTAAGAGTAATGCACAACAGCTAGTTCCTCAATGCTTAAATGCACAGACTATAATATAATAAAGAGAAATAACGCGCCAAGAAAAATAGTCCAACATGATATATATATATGAATGGAAATGTTCACCCAGTATCTCATATTGAAACCATGCGTCATCTCAAAGCACATACATTTGTGAACTACATACAAGTTTCCAACAGTTTAACTAGTTTCTGTGTCTAACATGGTGCTTACTGAACCAGCAAAATGGATTAACAAGGTGAACCGTTTTACTCACAGGGATGGGATCATCAGAGTTTCCTCCTGGATAGTTACAACATTCCAATCCTGGGGCTCCGTATATTATATCGAGGTTATAGTCACCTGAGAGTCACGTGACAAAAACAATTCAGGAGTTTACATGAACCTGCGACGTTTAAATAGCCAAAGACTACATTTTAGGGCACACACTTTTCTATTTTCTTTTTAATTACACAGTAATTAATATTTTTAGCTCTGCTGAAAACCGTGTTTAATGAATTTATTATTAATTGTTTACCATGTGTATAATTTATGGAAAGAAGCATTTATTTTTTTTTAATCGTAACATATGCTGGAGTAGTCCGTACGTCTGCATTCTACATACATGAAGTGCGTTAACTTGACAGCAACACAGCAACGAATAATGTAAACATACAGTGCAAACACACGTGGACCGCCAACGTTCAACTGCAACTCCCACACCCTAAAAAAAAAAAAAATAATAAAAAATAACGATCTCTGAGTCGCGCGCACACACACACAGATTGTGAAGAACGGTCAGATGGTGAGACAAACGGACAGCAAATGGAGATCTGACGTACGTCGGCATGACGCGCCGTGCTTGCTGTAGCCCATGCAGCAGACGCAGTCGTAGGCGCCCAGCATGTTGACGCACTCCGAGTGCTGTCCGCACACCGCGCTGCCATCCTCACACTCGTTGATGTCTGCAGACACAAAAGGCCAAGCGGACTGGTGTTACAGATAAGATGCACAGACAGCCAAACTCCGCGACAGACTCACCTCTGCTCCCAGGTAATTACACAAAGGGAGGCTACTGTGGAATTAAAGGAAAAATAAAACCCTTTAATTCCACAGTAGTCTCCCTTTGTAAGATTTGTGAGAATTATTCAGCATGTGGGTGTGCATTTGTGTGTGTGTATGAGATGTAACTGCCAAATAAAGCGTCAGACCTTGGATGAGGAGCAGACCGTACCTTTTGGCACTGCGCGACAGCTTTCCTACGTTTCCTACAGTTGCAGCCCTTTCCGCCCCATGATCACGATATCAAACCTACACATACTTTCGCTGTCCTTTCCTACCCTACTAGCAAATTTGTAGGTAACGAAAAATTTAGAGGCAGGCATACAACAAAATCTGTACTCACCGTGGCAGTATCCACCATCAGCATAGAATCCATCCACACATTCGCACCTGTAACTGCCAGGTGTGTTGATGCATACCTGGCCGATGTGTCCACAGGTGTCGGGACTGTTGGCACATTCGTCGATATCTGCAGACATATTAGCTTCTCTCTTTAACACTGAAGGAATCAGTTCTATTTTGGAACTGCTACCGCCTGGTATACGATTATCCCGAGCAAATGTTTCTGTTTACAGTTATAGTGTTTAAAGATAACACTGTTCCTATTCCTCTCTTTCCCTTCTTCTCTCTATGCATGTGTTCCTCTGTATGTGTGTGCTCGCGCACTAATGTGTATAGAAGAATAACCGTTTAGGATACAACAGGTGTGCAAAGCACAGTCTTGTAGCTTTTGAGAAAATATTTTATAATATTTAAATTTGCGTGATGAACTTTACCCATTTCTTACTAAAAAACACAGCCCATTCTTTCTCATTTTACAATGCTATTTTATGTACTGTAATAATAACAGTAATAATAACAAAACACCATTAATATTCCCTGAGGCTTTAGCAACAGCCTAAAAACCATACCTGGAGATGGTTATAAGAAAGTTATGTATAGATAGGAATGACGAACCCTCGTGTCCTGAGTCTCACCTTTACATTCCTCACAGTCGAGTTCATATCCCTCTTTGCAGACACACACTCCGTTACGACATTCTGTATTGACAGCCGTGCAGCTGATGTCTTTGCAAAGGTCGGGTTCTACAGCAAAACACACAGAAAACCGTGAGTCACACGTGTTTGGAAAATGCCGACTTCGGGCATCATAGAAATTTTTTGGTGGGCCTCTCGTGACATAGTGAGATGTAGGTCGGATTTACAGGACACAGTGAGGTGCTAGTTGGTCTTCCAGTGCACGGTGAGGTGTTGGTCAGTCTTACAGGACACCGTCATAAGTTGCACCGATTTGGAAACTCAGAGAGATGTAACTATCCTTCAGGACATCGGAGATTTTTTTAGTCAGAATACTGTACTATACAGGCTAACAGCTTTTTGTTACATATTATACGAACAATGACGATCTTTATTATAATAAAATTGCAAGCAAACAACAGGTTTGTATCATGCATAATTAAGGAAAATTCCTTTACACTTACTGATGCACGTGCCAAACGTTCCGTCACCAGTGTAACCTTCGTTGCAGGCACATTGGTAGCTGCCGTCCAAGTTCGTGCATTCAGCGTTGACATCACAATCATGCGAGCCCTCCGCACACTCGTCCTCATCTATCAGATATAAAGTGTATTCATCACCGACTGTCCTCTGACAGAAAAAGGCAAAACCGTTCCGACTGTCCTGTCAGAAACAGGGTGAAACTGTTCAGAGTGTCAGAGTCCAGAGAGACGGTACTCAAGACAGCTCGACCTCTGTCGTAGACAAGAGCTAAAATCAGAATTACTGGTTTATGTGATCTAACCCCGACTAGAATTGAAATGAGTTCTGCTTTTCTTTTCCCCTCCCCCTTCTCCCCCTTTTTCTGTCCTCAATCTCAAATAGTCTTACAAGGTATCAGCATGGCCGCATTCACTGTTACCTTGCGACACCTGTGAAGGGAATCACTCCTCTTACCTTCGCAAGTGACTGCATCTACGTTGTGATAACCCTCAGTGCAGTTGCAGGAGAAGCCATCAGGTGTGTTGACACAAACGGAATTTTTTGGACAAGAGTTGTTTCCTTCCTTACAGTCGTCGTCCTCTGCGACACGAGCATGAAAAGCATTGTTACGAGCGAAACATGGACAGCATGCGAGGGATAGGAAAAGAATAATATATGAACTATCAAAGAATAAACAACAGGACTAACGAAGAATAAAATCAAATAGAGGAAACACAGAGAGGAACCAAATAACAGCAATAAGAGCTGAGAGTAAGAGGATATTGCAAAAGGAAGGGTTTGAAAAAGGACTCCTAAAAACCTTTCCCAAAATGTTTCACCGCATTAATAACAAGTTAACATTGTTGTGTGTAGAATGGGCTTACTCACACGCCAGTTGATGTTGCCAGCAAAGGCAAAATGTTTACAATCTAAACAATCCCTAAACTCCTCGCTGGGAGGCCCCCACCTTGACAACTCTCTCTCTCTCCGAATCCATTCTCCCTTCCTCTTATTGCTACCCCCGAATATCCTAGAATCTATCCTCTTTTCAACCCTTCCCCCAATCCCTCTCCATCTCCCTTGGTCACACGTCATGAGGTTGGAAAAACCAAGGGACACAGGATGCCGGAGGGAAGACTGTCTCCTTTTCTCCGAGAGGGACATCTTCCCCATTGTGGTGCACGTGTGCCGGCATCTGTGTGTGCGCGCTTAACCCTACGGTACCACATTATCAAGAATTAAAAAAAAAAACTATCCTTACTTTTGCAGTTACCCGCCTTGCCGTCGCCAACATAGCCACCGAAGCACGTGCATCTGAAGGTTCCGGGCTCGTTAGTACATTCAGCGTTGACATCGCAGTCGTTGGTTCCCTCAGCACACTCATCGGAATCTGTTAGAAGTATAAAGAGTTCAGCTCTTGAATATCGACTTCGTAATTAAGAATGGTTTATTTTGAGGTGAGATGACAAGGAGTACTTACTTTGAAAGCATGACACTATATTAATGAAGGACAAAGAAACAGAGAAAGTTCCGAGGATTTTTTTTTATTTTTCGAGCTTTACCTGGCCTCTTTTCCTTCATAAAACGTGAACCTTCAAGAGTATTTTTAAAATAATTGCAAAGGAACTCAAGCTGCTGTTGTGTTGATTAATCAGCTACCATGTGCTTTTCCTCATCAGATGTCGAAAATTCCAGATTTTAAATGCCGGATCAAGGCAGAGCTGAACGTCCATAAAGGTGCGGTATGGGAATCGGGCGTGACGCCACAGGTAAAAACAAGTTGTGACAAAGCACCTAAAAGAGTTCAGATTCACGTGTCTGGATACTGACAATGATCCGTTGATTTGGTTTCGCGCGGTTTACAGAAATGTATCTTCTCCTAGCACCATCTTCGCCGTTTGAGGTTTATTTAAACAGATAAAGACTCAAAACTTTACACGCTTGTAAACAGATAAACCCTCATAATATTACATGTTTGTACATAGATTAATCGTGCAATAACACAGGTTCATAAGGATGTAAGCGTTCCTTTTGCAATCATCTACATCTCTGAATGTTGCAGGCTTATAAACCGATAAACACACAGTCAGAATGTTGCAGACTTGAAAACAGAATTTTGCACTCTTGTGATAACTTAGCAGGATAGCGAAGGTTTGCCTTGCTTCAATATGTCCGTCATACATTAGCAGGTAACAGTGAACAGATCATGAACGTGTATTTATGGACTGATGTCTGGATGCCGAGACTCACTCTTAGCCTCTTGCGAAGTGATCCGCTGTTAGTCTCGGCGAGCCGTAACAAAGAATGTGAATAAACCGGAAGCTATGTCATCTAATGCCTCGTTTTAGCTGGAAAAAGTCGTCTGCCAGCAGTCCAGGGATATTAGTTCGTGGACAGATTGCTCCTTCCTGCTGCTAGCCATTGACTTTCACTTCTTGTTGTCGTCACGGGTTTATCTTCCTTGACGTCATTAGTCCGGTGTATCTTTCTTGGCGTCATTTCTATGGTACGTCTTCTCTGAGTCATTTGTTTGGTATGACGTCAATTACTGGTGACATCACTCTCCCTAACGGCACGCTATGGCGATGTTTGTAACAGAAATGAGGCTTGTCCTCTGGAAGAAAATTCAGAGCCCTGTGATTACATGTTCGACTGTACTCGGTTCGAGGCCTCCGCTGATGACTGGTGATATATTTGGTGAAGGGCAACAGATGGAGAAATATGAATGACAGCTGAAGGTGACAGATGAGCTTCAGGAGTCCTGATTTAGACACGCTAAGCCGTTTCTATGTCAGTTGACATTTTTGTTGTTCTTTGTCCTAAGATCAGGAAATCCACCATCTGAATAACCCAATCACAGCGCGATTTCATTTCAAAATGTGTTTGTCCTGTCATCTGTCATAATTGAACTTCCGACCTTTGTTTGCCTCACCTTCACAGCTGACTGAATCAACGTTGCGGTAGCCTTCTGAGCAGTTACAGTAGAAGCCGTCTCGTGTGTTGACACACTTCGCATTGATTGGACAAGGGTTTGATTCTGGAGCGCAGTCGTTGTCCTCTACAACACAAACAGAAACGCATACAGTTTTTGTGAACAAACAACACACACACAGTCCTTTACTTAGACTACAAGTAGGACACTTCCACAACCACTACTACAATGTTTCATATTTCTTATATTGTGTCTGAATCCGATTAGCAACTAATGTATCAGTAACTTGGCATTAACCCATTAACTGGAATTTATACTTACTGGTACATGAGCCCGCACTGCCATCACCAATGTAATCACCCACGCAGGCGCACTCATAGCTTCCAGGTACATTCGTACACACAGCGTTCTCATCGCAGTTGTTGGACCCCTCCTCACATTCGTCAATATCTGTAAGAATCAAATCCAATCTGTGCTTACACAGAGTCATGTCGATATTTGATAAATAGACACTTGGAAATCTACTAAATAAAATAACGAAAAATTGTTCGCTAGTGAAAATAAATCGATACTTTGACAATAAATAATTTATTTAGTAATAGTCACCAATATGTTGATTCTAGAGAAACATTCTCGTGAAAAACGAAATGACTTGCAAGAATAGATAATGGTAAATTTTATTACTGTTTCCCGCCCCACAAGAGCTAACGTGATTGCTAGCCTCACCTTCACAGGTGCGTGCATCCTTGTTGCGGTAGCCTTCAGTGCAGTTACACTCGTAGGACTCGCGAGTGTTGACACACACTGCATTTTCCGAGCAATCGTTGTTTCCGGGAAGACAGTCATCATCCTCTGAGACAGAGACGGAAACATAGGCTTGACAAACTGACAAAGATATTTTATGGATACACAGCATGTGCACATCCGTGTGAGTGATCAAGTGTGGGTAATGTGTACATGTATTTATGTGTGTACACATATAACTGATCAAAACTTTTAAATTGTCCTTGAAATCTCATTCTGGAAGAGTTTTTACATCTTCCCCCCACCCCAGTAAGGTAGTAGCAAGCTGCAAGTTGTAGTCTTACCTTTACACGAACCGGCCGTACCGTCGCCAAGGTAACCATCTTTGCAGGCGCATGTGTATCCTCCCTCCTCATTTGTACACTCAGCGTTCACATCACAGCCGTTGGTTCCTTCTGAGCACTCGTCATCATCTGTCATAGACAAGATCAAACCCACAGTATAAGTCCCCACTGTACACTGCTACATATACACATACATAAGATCAACCAATACAAGCAAAGTAGCAGTTTCCGTTTTCCCTAATGTATGCTTCCGTTGTAGAATTTTGTCTAGAATTTTTTCTTTACTACCTTGACAGTCGCCGGACGTGCCGTTGCCACTGTAACCCTCATTGCAGGTGCATGTGTATCCTCCTTCAGTATTTGTACACTTAGCGTTAGCATCACAGTTGTTGGTTCCTTCTGAGCACTCGTCTTCATCTGTCACAAAAAGATCACACCCACCATGTGATATGACAGATCATGACAATCACAATATGATGGAAAACAGTTAACAAACACTAAAAAGTGCATGAAATATCTAACTGCTAGCAAAAATACAAATGTATGCGTAAACAGATCCACAAAACACACCCACAATGTTCTGGGAATATTATTAGATGATGGAACAAATATTTTACCTGACACCATGTAGATAGTAGAGCAATAGATTTTACTAACCTTCACAATTGCCGGACTTGCCGTCGCCCGGTAACCTTCTTTGCAGGCGCACGAGTATCCTCCGGCCTCATTTGTACACTCAGCGTTCACATCACAGTCGTTGGTTCCGTCTGTGCACTCGTCATTATCTGTCGCAGACAAGATCATACCCACCATATCGTGTGACAAATCATGACAATCACATTCTTTGGAGGAATGCATACGAATATTAAAACCTGCATCTATTATTCGAATGGATTGTCAGAAGACCAAAGCTCACACACACACACACACACGACTGACGGAATGACGTGAACATTCACTGAGCATTATGTATGGACAAAAGACAGCCATGAATAGTCATTGAGAAGTGTTTAAAGACTTCAATCGGACAAACAGGCATTTTCTCAGCATTGTTTCAAGAAATAGATACTGGATATCAATTACGTATTTCTGTTTTGCGTACAGTACGTATGGAGTCCCATTCAAAGTTGGGCGAAGATAAAAAATCTGAAGAAGGGTCCCTGGGACCCCAAGAATTTAGCCTTAGCTAACTATTGTTTTCGAGTTTTTATTTAGTGAAGATTATTTTTGCTACCTTCGGAAATAGGTCTCTCTCTCTCTCTCTCTCAAAGAGAGGAACACACACTAAATACTGTTTCAGGACAAAAGATAGACAAAAACAATCAGACCTTTCTGAGCATTAAGGAAGACAGACTGACAAACACATGGATATCCACTGGCATTGGATTTTGTTTTAAATGAGTTAGTTCGTTATATGATTACCGATCGCAAATTTATTTGCAACAACGTGTAAAATTTATTTTACTCACCTCGGCAATTGCCAGTCTTGCCGTCGCCACTGTAACCTTCATTGCAGGTGCACGTGTATCCTCCTTCAGTATTTGTACACTTAGCGTTAACATCACAGTCGCTGGTTCCTTCTGAGCACTCGTCTTCATCTGTCACAAAAAGATCACACCCACCATGTGATATGACAGATGATGAAAATCACAATATGATGGAAGACGGTTAACAAACACTAAAAAAGTGCATGAAATATCAAACTGCTAGCAAAAAGACAAATGTATGCACACACAGATCCACAAAACACACCCACAATATCCTCTGGGCATATTAACTGTTTGGAATACTGCTCTGAGATGATGGATGAAATATTTACCCCAATGTATGGGTGTAGAAGAGCATTAGATTTTACTAACCTTCACAATTGCCTGACATGTCATTGTCCCGGTAACCTTCTTTGCAGGTGCAGTTGTATCCTCCGTCCACATTTGTGCACTCAGTGTTACCCTTACAGTCGTTGTTTCCTTCTGAGCACTCATCGATATCTGTTTGAAATGTTTCCAAGTGACTGTTAGTCTATTTGACATGTAGACAATTAGACCTCCCTAAATTTGCAGATTTTGTTTTCTTCCTGTAACGTTGAAGCTGTCCCAAAATAAAAAATGTTAAGTACTGTGTAAAGTTGAAAGAAATCTCTACTGAAATCCACTAATTGCTTATTTCACCTGTGCAAGTGTAATTATCCACGTTGCTATAGCCGTTGGTGCAGTTACAGTAGAAGGCCTCGCGGGTGTTGATACATTCAGAATGGTCTGGACAAGGGCTAGTTTCTCCAATGCAGTCAGTGTCTTCTGCAGTAGCAACAGAAACGCATGATACCATTGTAGCGCACAGTGAATACTCTTAGTGTCAATTCGAAGCAGAACTTTATTGACTGATCGAAGATTCCACGCAGTATCAAGGATGCAGACCGCAGTTATGCCGACTGCATTTGCCTTCTTCTCAACTTAAGCAGTTACGATAACGGGGCTCACAGTGAGCTCTTTGCTTTCATACCACCTTTCCTTTTTATTATATCTGTGTGATTTTTTTGTTGTTGTTTTGTTTAAACGCCTTTAGCCAACTTTTGATGGTGGGGTAAAGCGCTACACAAATCATCATCATCTTTTTCTTCTTCTTTTTCATCATCATCATCATCGTCATCATTCTGCAACGACTGATTTACTCTTCGCAAGAACTACTTTAAAATTATTTAACATAGTATTCAGGTATGTTTTTTTCTGTGAATTTCGTTATATGTAATTAAACCCATCTGCGTGTACTTACGGTTACATGAGCCAACCCTGCCATTGCCGAAGTACCCATCCACGCAGGCGCACTCAAAGCTTCCGGGCACGTTGATACACACAGCGTTATCGCAGTCGTCGGATCCCTCCTCACATTCGTCAATATCTGTCAATGTCAGAATCAAAACCGATCCGTGCTTACACAGAGTCATGTCAATTAAAACAATATAAACAATAAAATAAATAAGATATACCTCATTTGTTCAAAACAAACACACACACGGTCTCTCTCTCTCTCACACACAAATACACGATAGCACTAGGCGGTTACTCTCACCTTTACAGGTGAATGTATCTACGTTGTAGTAGCCCTCTGAGCAGTTACAGAAAAAGGATTGGCGTGTGTTGACACACACTGCATTTTCTGAGCAAGGGTTGTTTCCAGGGAGACAGTCACTGTCCACTGCCACACAAATGAGGAGCAAATGCTTGATTATGTTAAACTGACAAAGATTACATGTGCATTGACATACGCATGAATTTTGTGTGTGTGTGGACGTTTTGTGTCTATAAATAGATACAAGACTATGCTTACATCAGAAAAATGAACATGGAATTGTCTTTTTCATCCTTAACTTCAACTTTCTACTTAAAAAGCGTTGTACCAAGCCACAAGTCATATTCTTACCTTTACAAGACGTGCCGTTACCAAGGTAACCATCTTTGCAAGCGCACGTGTATCCTCCCTCCTCATTTGTACATTCAGCGTTCTCATCACAGTCGTTGGTTCCTTCTGAGCACTCGTCATCATCTGTCATAGGCAAGATCAAACCCACAGTATAAGTCCACACAGTACACTTCCACATATGCACATACATAAGATCAACCAATACAAGCAAAGTAGCAGTTTCCGTTTTTCCTAATGTATGCGTTCGTAGTAGAACTTTGTCTAGAAATGTTTTTCTTTTCTACCTTGATAATTGACGGACAAGCCGTCGCCACGGTAACCATCATTGCGCGCACACACACACACACACAGACAAACGCTGAATATTGACAGACAAAAGACAGCTAAAAGACAGACAAGAATAATCTGTGAGAAATGTGCAGTCTTCAATCGGACAAAGAGACTTTTTCCTAGTATTTTATAACTCTTTTATTTGCAGCATGGAAGATTATTTTTACTCACCTTGACAGTCGCCGGACGTGCCGTTGCCACTGTAACCATCATTGCAGGTGCACGTGTATACTCCTTCAGTATTTGTACACTGAGCGTTAGCATCACAGTTGTTGGTTCCTTCTCTGCACTCGTCTTTATCTGTCACAAAAAGATCACACCCACCATGCGATATGACAGATCATGACAATCACGATCTAATGGAAGACGGTTGACAAACACTAAAAAATGCATGAAATATGAAATGGTTAGTAAAGATAGAAAGGTATGAACACACAGATCCACAAAAACACACCCACAATATCCAAATATCAACTTGGCATATTGACTATTTGAAACGAGCCAGCCCTTAGATGATGGAGCAGATATTTACCCGCCAATATGTTGGTAATAGAGCTTTTTTTTTACCAACCTTTACAATTGCCAGACGTGCCGTCGCCCAGGTAACCTTCTTTGCAGGCGCACGAGTATCCTCCGGCCTCATTTGTACACTCAGCGTTCACATCACAGTCGTTGGTTCCGTCTGTGCACTCGTTGTTATCTGTCGCAAACAAGATCATACCCAACATATGGTGTGACAAATCATGACAATCCAAATAAGAAGAGGAATAGAGACAAACACTAAAATAGATATTCATTATTCAAGTAGATTGTCAGGAGACCGAGATACACACACACAGAGATCGCTGAATATTGTTTATGGACAAAAGACAGACGAGAATAATCTGTGAGAAATGTGCAGTCTTCAATCGGACAAAGAGACTTTTTCCTAGTATTTTATAACTCTTTTATTTGCAGCGTGGAAGATTATTTTTACTCACCTTGACAGTCACCGGACGTGCCGTTGCCACTGTAACCTTCATTGCAGGTGCACGTGTATCCTCCTTCAGTATTTGTACACTGAGCGTTAGCATCACAATCGCTGGTTCCTTCTCTGCACTCGTCTTTATCTGTCACAAAAAGATCACACCCACCATGCGATATGACAGATCATGACAATCACGATCTAATGGAAGACGGTTGACAAACACTAAAAAATGCATGAAATATGAAATGGTTAGTAAAGATAGAAAGGTATGAACACACAGATCCACAAAAACACACCCACAATATCCAAATATCAACTTGGCATTTTGACTATTTGAAACGAGCCAGCCCTTAGATGATGGAGCAGATATTTACCCGCCAATATGTCGGTAATAGAGCTTTTTTTTTTTTTTTTTTACCAACCTTTACAATTGCCGGACGTGCCGTCGCCAAGGTAACCTTCTTTGCAGGCGCACGAGTATCCTCCGGCCTCATTTGTACACTCAGCGTTCACATCACAGTCGTTGGTTCCGTCTGTGCACTCGTCATCATCTGTCATAGACAAGATCAAACCCACTGTATCATGTGAAAAATAATGACAATCACATTCTTTGGAGGAATGTAGACGAATACTAAAACCTGCATCTATTATTTAAATGGATTGTCAGGAGACCAAAACATACACACGGACAGACGGACGGACGGACGTGAACATTCACTGAGTCTTATTTATGGACTAAAGACGGCCATGACAAGTTATTGAGAAATGTTTAAAGATTTCAATCGGACAAACAGGCATTTTCTCAGCATTGTTTCAAGACAGAGATACTAGATATTTAATATTGCTTTATGTTTTCATAAAGCTAGCTTAGTTTATTAGATTACAGAATAACCGGTCGGGTATTTGCAGAAAAAGGGAAGATTATTTACTAACCTTGGCAATCTCTCTCTCTCTCTCACACACACAGAGGAACATACACAACATATTGTTTCTAGACAAAAGATAGACAAAAACAATCTTTCAGAAATGTTTAAAGACTTCCTTCGGACAAACAGACCTTTTTGAGCATTGTTTAAGGATAGATTGACAAACACATGTATATCCACTGGCATTGGTTTCTGTTTGAAATGAGTTGGTTCGTTATATGATTACCGATCGCAAATTTATTTGCAACGAGATGTAAGATTATTTTTACTGACCTTGGCAGTTGCCAGTCTTGCCGTCGCCACTGTAACCTTCATTGCAGGTGCACGTGTATCCTCCTCCAGTATTTGTACACTTAGCGTTAGCATCACAGTCGCTGGTTCCTTCTGAGCACTCGTCTTCATCTGTCACAAAGACCATCATATGGCGTGACATATCATGGCAATCATAATCTAATGGAAGACAGTTGACAAACACTCAAACTAATTTTTAGTTAAGAGAAAAAGGTATGTACACACATACATAAAAACACGCCCACAATATCCACTGATAATATTAAGTATTAAAATAGCCAGCCACCAGATATTTACATGACACCATGTAGGATAGTAGAGCAATAGATTTAACTAACCTTCACAATTGCCGGACTTGCCGTTGCCCCGGTAACCTTCTTTGCAGGCGCACGTGTATCCTCCTTCAGTATTTGTACACTGAGCGTTCACATCACAGTCGTTGGTTCCGTCTGAGCACTCGTCTTTATCTGTCACAGACAAGATCAAACTCACCAAACAGAAAATCATGACAATCACATTCTTTGGAGGAATGCAGACGAATACTAAAACCTGCATCCATTATCCATTGGATTGATCAGGAGACCCTCCCCAAACACACAAGGAGATATGAACATTCACTGAGCATTGTTTATGGACAAAAGACAGCCATGAATAGTCATTGAGAAATGTTTGAAGACTTCAATCGGACAAACACGCATGTACTGAAAATTGTTTAAAGACAGACTGCACATTTACTAAGTGTTAGTTCCTGTTTGAAAAAATACTTTATTAGATGATGTGATAATAGACCGAGTATTTATTAGGAGTGTGAAAAATTATTTTTACTCACCTCGGCAATTGCCGGCCATGCCGTCTCCGCTGTAACCATCCTTGCAGGTGCAATTGTATCCTCCGTCAGTATTTGTACACTCAGCGTTATCATCACAGTCGTTGGTTCCTTCTGTACACTCATCGTTATCTGTAATAAACAAGATCAAAGCCACCATATGGTGTGACATGCGGTGTGACAAATTGTAACAATCACAATCATGTGCATAAAGGAGTATCGACAAACACTAACAAGTGCGTCAGATATCGAGCTGATCGTTAGTGAATAGAGGAAGATATGCTAAGAAGAAAAGGCTGAGAAAAGTGCGAAAGTAAGAAAAGAAGAGGCGTGTATGAATCAAGGGAACTTAATTCGGTCCGTCTTTACATTTTTTTCAAAATGTGTAATTTTACCGCTGCATCAACATTTATTGTAGTACGTGACAGGCATGTTTAATATTTGAAATAAGTTGCTTGGTTAGATTACAGAATAATAAATTAGATATTTATTTTCCCCAACACATGGAATAATAATAATAAACCAACTAACCTTTGCATTCGGTCCTGCCGTCACCACTGTAACCTGTTGCGCAGTTGCACGTGTATCCTCCATCTAAATTTGTACACTCTGCGTTCTCGGCGCAGTTGCTGGTTCCTTCTGTGCACTCATTCACATCTGTCCACCACAAATACCCCATACTTTTATTTAATTTTTTCTGCTTTTCACGTGAAATGTATTATTTTCTTTTACCCGGTGTATATAATCCAAGTGTAAGATGAAGTATGTAATCCCATTTTGTGGTGCTATGGTGATCTGATTTGAAGGTGAGTGTGGGATGCAGGTTTAGCATGATGGATAAGATGCCATTTGAAAGTCAATGGAAATCATTTAAACGTCAGGTGTTTTCCCATTTTAAAGAGACAGGTGTTATCCCATTTTTTTTGTGTTCCCGTTCATGAGCACTTAGAAAAGCTGAGAAGTTCGAAGCCAACATTATTGAAAATTTTTCAGCTTCCTTAAAGCAGATACAAATGTTGATCTTTGGACGGACCTTTACACGTCGTCCTGTCCACGTTGATGTAGCCCTCAGAGCAGTTGCAGTAGAAGGATGTGCGAGTGGTGACACACTCGGAGGTGGCAGGACATTCTGTGTTACCCGCGCAGTGGTCTCCAGCTGCACGAGGCAATCAGGATCATAGGAGATGACATGCAAGAAAAACAGCTTTTATTTTAGCTGCCTTTACCAAGACATTGCAAGCGTTGACAAAATCTGTCATCAGTTGGAATTTCGGTATCAGTGTATCTAAATCCCAGTATTTCAATATGTATCTCTATGTACCGCTATTATTATAGATCATCATCAGCATTATGTTGTTATATCGTCCCTGTCTCTGTCTGTGTGTGTGAGAGAGAGAAAGAAAGATTATATAACCAAGTACCATTAGACAAAATGCCATGCTTGACGGCGTTGATTAAGCAATAATAAACATCAACAGATTTCGAAGTGTTACTGTCTTAAAAAAAATTAGCCACGGAAAGAGTTTATATATTTGATATATGCTGTAATACTAGGCGGTAATTGTTCAGGCGGTATTACGATGTCATTGTTCTCATGAAGAGGTTCAAAGTTCAAAAGCCTTACGAATGCATTCTCCTGTCTCGCTGTTCGTCCCTGTCCCTTCTTTGCACACACACGCTTCGATGCCGTCGTCGATGGCGCACTCTTCGATGTCGCTGCAGGAATAAGGTTCCTCTGTGTGGTCTTCATGTCCGACACAGGTGACCAGCAGAGAACAGTTGTTCAGCACTTGCTGTGATCCAATCTACAAACAAAGTGCCATTCGTACGATTTGCTCATTACCATCGGCTTTGAAGCGGGAAATACTCATGTGAATTTTTAACGAAATTTATTGGATAGACTTTAAGATTTTAATTTACTTTTCATTCCTCTGTGGTATTAAAGTACGTTAGGATTCTGCGATAAGCTTTCATCATATAGTCACGTGCCACAGAAATGTTCCAGCTCACCGTTCTCACAATGATCTTCGAAAAGTCTTCGGTTATGGCAGAAAACTGTCAGGTCAGCACTCAATACCTCATTTAATCATGGTCCGGGGGAGCATTCATCCAGATAACAATGCTAAGCTACCGAGACGACTACCTTCATCAGGTCCTCGCCGTATGGGCAGCCACAGCGGGATTCTGGCAGACACTCGTCACCCTGGCGCCTGAAGCCCTTCACGCAGAAGCAGCCCTCGCGGCACAACTGGTAGTAAGTGGACACAGGCGCGTTGCACGTGCTTTCTTCGGATGGCCCGCAGATTAAGAACTCCTCGTTCACGCCGCAATCAGGCTCTGTGAGAAATAAATCAACAGCACGAGTTAGACACACGCACGCAGGAACACACACACACACACGCCGACTAGAACGTAAAAGTAAATAACAACACATTAACGTTTACACATTTCTGACAGCGACGCATCCTGCATCAACACAAGGACTCTTCATGACTGCGCATGAGAATTATCTACATGTATTCTACACCTGTCACAGGAACGCAGGTCAACAAAGATTTGGTTCTAAAACATTTATTGTAACAAACCATACTTTTCTTAAGGACCCTTAAGCGGTGCCCAGATTATTTCCTCAGCAGCCTCTTTTCCACAAACCATTTTACGGGGATCAGGTACCATTTCAGACGGCATCTAAATTCACCTGTCTGTTAGGTGAGGGATAGGGAAAGTAACCTTTATTTTCTGTTTACCGCACCTAGAAAGGCTGTGGAAAAAGGAATAGTTCGACAAAGACAAATTCTCGACAACATCAACAACGACAACAGCATGCAGTCTTGCCATACATACCACCACAAAGATGAGGGGAGCGCCAAACGATAGGGTCGCCGGCCATCTGTTCCTCGCAGAAGTTGGCAATGGTTTCGGCGACCTCACAAACAGTAGACTCCGTGTCGTTGGTGTGGCACAAGTCGAACTGGCACGAGAACAGTAAGCCTTCGCGGATATCGCTTGGCATCTGCGCTAGACAGTTCTGGAAGAAAAAACAAATGAAGTTTAAGGCTATCAAAATACAGAGAAACATGGAGAAATACAGACTTAGGAAGAGGAGGGGAAATCCTTATTGTCAGATATAAAAAAGATATTTCTAGAGTATACAGAAAGGAATAAGCCACGATAAATAAACAGATGGAGACGAACAATGGCTTACCGCAAAGGGAGAGGTTTCGCTGAACAGTTTCTTGCACATGTAGTCGGACTTGTATTGCGACACACAGGTCGGCTCGGGTTCTGACGGATTGCAGTCCGGGGTGCACTCCTGTGATGCGTTCACCGTCCACGAGTTGCTAAAAAGAGTCTGCCTGTTGGTCTGCATGCACAAGAAATAAATACCATCAGTGTCTTGGTGACAGGTGCTAACCGGGCCGCCCTCATTACATGTGGTGGTGGTAGTGGTGGTGGTGGTGGTGGGAGTGGTGAAGTGGGGGGTGGTGATCTAAAGCTTGCTAGGCGGAAGAATGCATCGAAAGTGTCAGCAATGCGAACAGACGTGTTTAGTTTGACCTATGACCACCCACCCCTACTCACCTGCTGGCCTTCCAGTGTCGGGCACTCAGGTCCGACAATCCAATCATCAGACTTGTCGCCGTTGTAGTTGCCGCACATACCGCAGGTCTTGTTCATCATGGACGTGGGCACCAGGATCTCCACCGCATCGCGTCCGTTCCACGTGACCTCCAACCCACAGCTGGTCCACATCGACTGCACACAACAACACACAAGACCGTGAGTGAAGGTCCGCACAGCGCCACTTGTTGGTACCCCCCCCCCCCAGGAAACCAGCAAAATGGCGCATAATGAACCAACGTTTATGAAACCATGCTGTCTGATAACTACGGAAAAAAGTGCTACGGAGAAAACTGTAGCCGCTTTCAGCTTCATGACTTCCTAAGCCTGAGCCTTTGCTTAATTAGAGGCTGAGCGAGGGAACTAAACGCAGACCTTTCAATGCGTCGACAAAATATTCATTTTAGTGACTCGTCACCTTAGTGGCTCTGTTACTTTAGTGTACACACCACTTTAGTGGCACTACTATTTTAGTGTACCCACCACTTTAGTGGCACTACTATTTTAGTGTACCCACCACTTTAGTGGCACTACTATTTTAGTGTACCCACCACTTTAGTGGCACTACTATTTTAATGTACCCACCACTTTAGTGGCACTACTATTTTAGTGTACCTACCACTTTAGAAAGACCGATTCTTGTGACGGAAGCTATTGTCTCTGTCCGGTCATCACTCAAGATGCTCCACATGTTACTTCTCAACTTTCCATCCACTATGATGGTGCCGCCCTGACCGAGAACGATGCGCTGTGGGGAAAGAGGAAAACAGGAGACATTAGGGTGATTATAGTTCGGCCCTGGGACGTCTGACTGTACCTTCAGGGTAAGGAACCACTGGCCTCCCACTGACCACACAACTTTACCCTCGGCCTTTACCAGGCGGCGCAGCGAGAACACGGACGTGCATCTCTCATTGACGGCATGCAAACGACTTTTCCTCGATAATTCTACAGCTTAACTACATACATTAAGAAGAAGAATAGATGACGCGAACTCATGTTGACGGAGGTACAAAAGCTCAAGGTTTAAGGTCTGTTATGTTTTCAATTTATTGGCTTAAATGGTTTGCTGAAACTTGACAGCCTGCAACTTCGCGAGAGACTAAGAGTTGTTTTCTGTAAGGAGTCCAGAGACACACGTCCGTGGTGAGACAAGCTGGTATCACATGTCTCAGGTACAGGGTCAACACAACCGCCCTGTAAAGAGGTTCTATGAAGATGTGTTAGATGTGAATTACCTGTACAACTTCTCACTGGTATTTGCACCTGCATGTAAATGCATGGATATGTATGTACGAGGTTATCATCCACGCAATTGTGGGTTTCTACACAGATGCATGGGAGCGAGTGCTCGTGAATGTTTGTAAGACCACCATGAAATGTATCGCTTTTTAATTGTTATTATTCTCATTAGCACACGTCTACGTTCATATGCAGATAGCCCTGGAAAAGCCATACACTATACATTTTCACACACACACGTATGCAAGCAAGCAAGTGCGTGCGTGAGTGTGTAAATGTTTTTTTTTTTAAAAAGTCTTAAATACACACATTATCTCCGAAGACGATTTTGACTTCCTTGATCCAAGCGTAGACGCCGGGCACCTCGATGCCCCTGTTCCAGTGGTGAGTCGAGACTCGGAAGCGGGGACAAGGGTTGGTCGCGCTGCCACGCAACCTGCAGTCGTTCTGCACCAGCGCGTTCTCGCACCCACCCTGAGGGTGAAACCAGGCCTTGTCGAAGCTCAAGCAGTGCGGGTCCCCAAAGCAAGTGCACTGGCCGACAGCTGAGTACCCAGAAGATAGTATTAGAAGACAGAAGAGAAGACCCCTTCTGTATAGTTGTGAGTCTTGGTGAACGTGTGTCAGCAAGTGTACGGTGTCAGCGTGTTCTCTTGACACGCCGTTTGTTTGTTTGTTTTATGCTCTTCAAGTTTCTAAAATTTTCGAAAGGGTGAGAATACCATTTGATCATCTAGTTAATAGCCAAATGTACAATATATATATCGAGATCTGTTATCTACCTTAACTAACAGCAATATCGTTATTTCGACGCAATAATAAAGCACTTCTGAACTACAAGCGTTGAACTATTGCTATTTATGGTAGAGACTGTTCATAAGTTTTTCTACTCCATCTTCTCTGAAGCGGAGATTTGTAGTTTCTATCAGCAGAACTTAGTGATGCATTTATTAGATAAAGAGCGAAAGTCTGTAGCCCTGTAATGTGTGTGTGACCAAATGTGAATGGAGACAGAATTTTACAAATAAAAACTGCTTTTTAGCGAAAACTATTATTCAGTATGTTTGTTGTGGGATTTTTTACCCTCCAGTAGAACATTTAGTGCTCTTGCTCTGAGACAGAGGCATATGTGTGAACTTCCTTTCTGGTCGCAAGTGATTCACTCTGAAAACTTACGCGAACAGTCGTCACGTTTGCCGCTACCACGGAAACCCGTCCTGCAGGAACACCGGAAACTGCCGTCTGTGTTGGCGCACTTGGCGTTCACGTCGCAGTCATGGGTCTTCTCCGCGCACTCATCGATATCTGTCACAGTCCAATATTTTAGTATTTTTTAAAAACAATTCTCTCGTCCCGTCTTGATGTAAACAAAACCTTTTACACCAGAAATTATACAAACGAAGATTTATCACTTAATTAATTAGGATTAATTATTTCAACGTGTGATCTTTTGATATCAAAAATACACAATCCACAATTTCAACATTTCTAAAGCAGGGTTTTTTTCAGTGCTGCTATGTGGGGTGTCATTTCTCTGCAGTCTCTTTTAGTAAATGTGGCTTTGTCCTTGGTAAAATGAACACTGTCAATGGTAGATGTGGTTCTAGACGTTGTTGTCTACTTTTAACTTATTATAATTACCTACTGAGTTTTCACTCTGATCATCTCACCTTCACAGGTGAGTCTATCCACGTTACGGTAGCCCTCTGTGCAATTGCAGATAAAGGAGCCAGGGATGTTGGCGCAGAGAGAATTGTGCGGCGGACAAGGGTTGTTACCCGGGAGACATTCGTTGTCATCTGCACGATTAAAAAAAAGTATGACAATCTAAAAAGTGAATATACTCCCCATCTGATCATGCTTTAAGTTAAAATTAACTTTTTGTTTTATCATGTCTCAGAAACTAGATGTCAGCTGTAATCACTCTTTAAAAGTTGACGAAGGAGCCAATCGAGATAAAAAGTTTTGATCTTTTTAATTTAATTAGTTGCCCCAAATATTTTTTTTTGAAAAATCATACTGTATATTGAAGTAAGATATATCAGATGTTCACAAGATAAATACACGGCCTGGTTAGTGATCAATAGTACGGTTGAAGGCGAACAGGGGATAATTGCAATAGAATAAAACTGACCGATGCACTGTCGACCGTTGGCAGCAGGAGCTTCAGTGTCATCTGCAGCTCTGCCAAGTCCTTTCCAGCCATCAGGACACACGCATTCATAACCGCTTGGCCAGGTTGACACACTGCGCTTGTGGAGCGCAGTCGTGGAAGCCCAATTCACACTCGTTGAGTTCTGCACATAGTGCCAGAGGTAAGAGGTCATTCCCACACTTCCGGCTGTCTTTCCGCCTAAGCTTACAAAGACTTGATTTTGTGCGTCAAGCATATTTCTCTTTCTCTCATCTCTCTCTCTCTATCTATGTGCTATGTGTACACTATGTAGATGTAAACGATACTAGACGATAACTGTCCATGAAGCTAAGCAGATTGGTTTCTATCCTTCACCATCGGAACCTCTGACCTGGCCAAGTTTAGCTTGTACATTAAAATATTTAGAAATGTTTGCAAAGTTTCATCATGCAGATACTTGACAGTGTCAACAGAAACGGTAACCCTTGCTAAGTCGCTCTGGAACGGGTCACACTGGAAGATTTTCAGATTTCCCTTATAGATTCTCTCATAGTCCTATCCCCACCTCTAAGCGGAAACACTTTACATCATCATCATCGTCGTCGTCGTCGTCGCGAGTGAAGTAATTATACAGGTGTGTAGTATGTGACTGTATGTTGCTTAGTTTATTATTTATGTGAGTTCCCAACAAAGAAAACAGAAGCAGACAATAAATATGTATCATCACCATCATGTCGTCGTCGTTTACAGAAGTGGTATCCCGCTATTGAAGTGGTCATTACTATCTTGTCACTAATACAGTGGGACTGTAAGGTTCTTGGTTCCGATTTCGTTTACTTTAAGGGCACACTTTTTGTTTCTCAAACACACACACATACACCTCATCACCACTCTCCTTCCCAAAAGTGCGAAACCACCTTTGTGGGAAGCACTTTAAAATAGTTCAGCCAAGTAAAGCTTTGCAAATGCGTCTCACCGATGGGTTTGGAGGCACAGTAGAGGTTGCCGACAGTCAGGTTGAGAGAACCATCCGCAAAAGCATCGGCGATGAATCGTCGGAAGGGGAGGGCAGCCTTGATACTCAGAATGGCGGCGTCGCTACGATCTTCGTCATCTCCGATGTCACAATTACATTTGCTGAAAATTAATTCATCAATTAAAATAAAAAACAAACGTCTTTTCCAGCCTTACTTGGGCGGGCTTCATCAGGACCAAGGTGATTCTGTCACTGATGTGGTTAATTGTAAGTAGAATTGCTTTCTTGTGTGGGTAGATGTGGTACACAACGTTTTCTTTTATCTTTAGTATTGTAGTTGGTGTTGTCTTAGAGTCATATTTTATAACCCTTGAAAGTTATAGCAGTGCACCGAGGAGGGTAAGCTATGAACCGAGGACAGTGCTCCCCACCCAATCCCTTTTACCTGTACAGAACTCACCATCGGCTGCCGAGACAAGGGCCAAAACACAAACACACATCTAAGCACTCAGACTTCCCCTTCTGAGCCACCACCAACAACCCCATCTCTACTTACGTGGCTCTCTGCTGGGAATAGGACCTGGTGCCACCGCAGCGTTGTAATGTGCCACAAGTACATGTGTTCTCTCCTCCACTTCCGGTGCTCCAGTAGGATTGTGGGATGTCGCTCAAACCAGCAAAACGCAACGCCACTTGCAATGAACTGCACACACATGCACGCGGGCACACACACACGCACGCAGGCACACACACACCACGAATGGCATTCAGGGGAGTGTAAGGTTGTGAAAGGAGAATCGACAGGTTGGTGAAATGGTACGACACATCTCATCTTTATTCTCCCTTTTCTATTCAAGAGTTCTTTTCTCCAGAAAGTTTTCTACACTCGAACAATTTAATAACGACCTAACCGACTTCCACTTCTGCTGCCAGAAAGGGATTTGAGTTCATACCCCCCACCCCTCAAACCACGAGGCCTTCTTTAAAATAGGAAAAATAAGGACAAATGTTTTGTTGCCATAGTTTCGCCATGGATTTCTAGACTCTGCTTCATAACTACGGAGACAAGATACGTGTCCTTGGTTTTCTGAGGACAACTACTTACTCTTCCTTCAAGACTACTGCTCCTGAGGAAGAGAAGAGGAAGGAGGATGAGGCTGTCGTAAGAGAGATAATGCGTCTGCATGGCGCGAAGGAGTTACCTTGCTTCTGCGGCAGTGCAACTCGGACTGGTTGATAGCAGTAGACAGAGATTCGAAGCAACGCTGCCAACTGCCCGTCGGTCGGGCCGCCGTTGTAGTCGACCCTGGTGGTGTTCTTGACTGGCACCCTCTCTCTGGGTCGCCTGGGGCGAACAATCGTCACCGCTGAAAGATGAGAGGAGCAGTTAGGCTTTTCTAGAGCCGTATTGCATTTTGGGACTGCCGGAAGTGCACTTTGTCCCCGAACCTTTCTTCAGAGGGTATTGAAGGGTATGATCCTATGTTCTCATGCACTGTTTTTCTTTTGTATGTGATTCTGTTTATGTATATGTATGCATGTGAATGTGTATCTGTGTGTGTTCGTTTGTTTTGGAGGAAGGTGAGGGGTCTGGCATTCGGCATTAGCTTTAAAATTTCTCACAGGGATAGCAATTTTGTGTTTTAAAAAAGGATTGGGTTCACGTTCATTACTTCATTAAACCTCCCATAGATTATTTCCTTTCATCATGTGAAACTACCTAGACATGTCTAATTCACACATGATTCCATCTTTCCCTCTATCTGTAGTCATGACAACTACACATGGCCAGGTACCATAACAATGTCACAGTTTTGGTCTGCCTTGGTGTGGGTGTCAATGATCAAAGTTGTTTTTTCTCTCGCTAACAGAAAAGAATTATAATTTCACAATCTTGGATATAGAAATGTGTTAGAAACAAAATCCTAGTCATTTTTCGAAATATGTTTCACTCTAGTAACATACGACTCGATTTCGCCTTTCATTTTAAAAAAAATCTTTAAGCGATGAACACGAAAAACTGCGATGGAGTGTGTTGGAGCGTTGGGGATGTGAACTCACGGTTGGTAGGGTCGGAGTAGTCGCAGTACACAAGGAAAGGCGAGGAGGTGGTGTTGTCGGGGTTGATGAGGTACTCCCCGCTAACAGTGTAGTTGATGCCATATCTGAATCCCAAGCTGTAGGCTTCGATACAGTCTTTTGGCATATCTGCAACATCAAGAGGCAGAATCAAAGAGTCTGTACCTGTTCGTCTACCTTACTCCACGAAAAAGTGACATATCTAGATTTTGCATTGACTCTTTATCTGAATGGAACAGGGTGAAGCTGAAAAGCACTTTGTTTCAAACACACACACAACTCTCCGACGTTTACATGTACAAAGCACTTTCATTAAATGAAACAACAGAAAAAATTCCATTTCACTACATGGTGTAAAATTTTCGACAGAAATTAGTTCCAGAATCTGTCACCAAAAGCCTTTACAAACGATGCTAAGTTTTATAAATATACGCATTGGAACGGCTAGTTGTGATAAGGTTGGCGTTAAGTTGGCGACAACTTGAAAAGGATGGGGACGAATGCTGTTTTAAATTTTTAGAAATAAGACTTTCGGAACCAGAAGGTGACCAACCATATGCCCACATAGGACCGCATCTGACTGAGGTCAAGGAGAGCCTGCCGCGGCCGCTAGGGGACCTGATGTTGCGGTAGAATCCCACGACCGGCAGAACACTCGAGTCGGTTATAAAGCCCTGGTCAGAGGTCAAAGGTCCTCGTGCGTCACAGTTGCAGGTCAGGTCAGGAGTCGCGCAGGTATCGAGGGCTCCACAGGCGCACCCCACGGCGCCGGGGCTGTAAGGGGTGCCGAAGTTTGATGTGTTCCCAGAATATAGTGTCAGCAGACCTTCGGGATTGATGTTATTATTGCCAATGCTGCTTGAGAACATTCGTACTTGGCGAACTGAAAAAGTCAGCAGTGGCAGAGTTCAGGAAAAAGAAGTCAGTGAGAAAAGTCATTCGCTCTCTCTCTCTCTCTCACACACATTGTGGAATCTCAATCTCCTCCTTCAAATCTAGTCACATTTATTAATATACATATGACAGCAAATATTCCCTGTTTTAATAGAGTTAGCTTAAAACATTGACTGTTAATCGCAGATGACCTTAACATCATCTTCTGTATTGCTCTTAGGTTTACAAAGACTTAAATAAGTGTGCAGTGTATTTTACCTGCCAGCAGCCTCCGGAGTTACGAGACAGCGAGTTGACCTGCGCAGGTGTGGCATTGGCGTACACGTTCTTGAATTGGAAGTTAAACGGTCCGTTTGTACCGTCGTTGTTAATCCCAGTCCCTTGCCAAAACGTGTCGTTGATGTTGATCTGTGCAAGCGTGTATCTCATTATAATACCGGTAAGTGTATGTTAATAAAAAGACTTTTCGTCTTAAATTATCCAAACTTCACATACTATCCACCATTTTGAGGGTAGAAGGATAGAAGCACGCACACAACACATAAACACCATGTTTATCAATGTCTGGTCTGTAACTTATACACCACTTGTACATACTTTTCTATCGTCATTGATTTCCTGTCAGTTGTTCGTTATTTTGGTCGCCATCTTTCACTTTAATCCTAATTATATCACTACGTTATGTGTGAAACTAAAACATCAAGACTTGAGCCAACCTTGGTGATGCCTTGATCTCGTGTGAACTCGCAGGACGCTACAAAGGGCTGGATGGCGTCAGCCTGGCCAGGGTCGATCATGTAGTTGCTGTTGTCTACTGGAGTACTCTGACCGCTCTTTCGAATTGCCTCGCAGTCCTTCTCGACATCTGCATTGCAGATTCAGAGAATATTCACAACAATTCATGAACCTAGTAAACATTATTATGGATCTTAATAAATACCCTAACATTGCAGGGCTTAGCAGAGAACAGACCACAGAGAAACACCTTCCCGGTTATTATTTTTATCTCATGTCCTTCCCATGATCATGGATGTAACAGAATTCAGTAACTATTTCTCACTTGAACACCTTGCCCTTCTTGACTGGAAATCACTAGAAACAACTCAAGACAGAGTAGATTCACAATTCATGTTAATATTTTGTTCTCTTTTGAAGCGAGATAAAAAGCTTGAACAAGAATTAGAAAGACGATGTTCAACCTGAGAGTTTTCGGTATAGTGTTGCTTACTAGGGAAACAGTTGTCATGGAACCGCCTGCTTAGCAATTAGATTAAGAGTAGAGAGAGGTACTTACAGGAACACGTGGCATTGGCGATGGCAATGACTATGGAGTCTGTGCGCGCTTTCAAGTACATGCGCGTGATTGGAATCACGTCCTTGTTCGTCACGACCAGACCTGTTGGAGCACCATACTTGGCGCACAATGCTGCAAACGGCGGCTCCTGACAGGCAGTGGCAATCTCTGCACATCAAATACAGACACTCGATGTCAGATACACATACTGCATGTCAAGCACAGACACTGTTGATCAAACACAGATGCTGAACATCAGACAAAACACCGAACACTGACATTGCACACGATGAACATAAAGCACAAATCTTGCATACTACACAGCTATTGTACATCAAACAAATATTTTACATCACACACAAATATTGTAGATCAAACACAAATACTGTACATCAAACAAAGGTGTTCAAGCCGTTAAATTTTGAAGCAAATTAATATTATTTTAAGTTGCGTTGAAACATGTTCCGGATTTTTTTCATGAAGGTAACAGTCATTTAAGAGTAGATCCATCCGCCAAGCACGCCGTCCAAAAACAATGTATACACAATCTCTTATCAGTTCTTGTTCCAGTCATAAAGTTATGTGAAGTATTTCTGTCGTTTTAGGTATGATTTAGAAGTTATAATCTGGGTATCATCTGCAAGACGTCATGAAACATATGCCGGGTATACTTGCCTTTCTTCCCATGTTTCAACCCGCCCTTTTCACAAAACCACATCACTCCTCCCTCCTTACAAAACCCGTTCCCCTCCCACTACTCCATCCCACAATTTGAGGAATATTTTTGTGATGAGAGAACCTTTTTATCAAACCACCCACTCATTACAAAGAGCGTGTTGTAGAAATGAGCTATTTTCGTGAAACGTTGCAAGTTGCCGAATGCAACTCGTGAGGATGCCACTATAAAAGGACATGACACAAGAGTGCTTGACGGTGGGTCTGCAGTCAAACGGTACACTGAATAACAACAAGGACAGCAACAACAACGACGACGACACCCTGCGAGTAGGGACTGACGCGCTTCTCTCAGATCAGGGTGCACAGGGCGTTGACAGGTTCCAAGAAAATAAGTCGCTTATTTTTAAGAAGCATGCTAGCTGGCTGCTAAACTTTAATCCTCCAACTGTAGCATCTTGCAATGGTACTGTGCACCCTGTTCCCCAACCTCTCCATACAAAATGTCTTCTAACCGTCTGCAGAAAGCTCTCTTGTGGAGACACCCTGCTGGATTCTCTGCTGTTGAGAGAAGAACCCGTAGGGGTCGGCATCCTGCGGCACAGTAGACGTGCGGAACACATAGACTGGCTGGTTGCAGTAGTTGGCGCTGTTGATGACCTCGCGCATGTAGGTGATGCTGACGGCGTAGTATGTCACGTTACGGTTTGTGGCTTGGTTTGCCACTGTCTCGGTCAGAAAATCTGGTGGCTGCATGACCTTTAACCCAGAGAATACAATTTGACTTAATATTTTTATACCTTTTACACAGCTCTACCAAACACTATCAGACCATTAGCGCGGAACATTATTTTAATGATCTTAGACCTTTAATGCTGGATACAGTATACTCAGCTCTCTAACACAAGAAGTAGTACTAGTTCATCCCCAGTCCTTCTTAACAGACCTGTTACACAGGACACAGTTGTGTTTGCCTACCTTCCCCACGCTTGATACTCAAAGAAAAAATAATGTAACCTGATGAAAACATTATTTACAAATTAAAACGTACAGGATGTCTCGTTGCAACACTGAAGCACAGGATGTTAACAGAAACTGAAAGATGTCGCAACACTTACGATTTCACCACGGGGTGGAAACGGGTAAAATATGCAGGTAACCGGGATGGGCCTGTTTAAGCCATCAAACCACATGTATTGTAGAGTTCGGTTCTTCAAATCATTAAAGCTGGGGTCCTGTCGATACTTTTGACAATTACCCGGTCCTCCTGCACAGTGTTTTTTTTTCAGAAATTGTAGAATCCATGTTTTATGCAAACAAGATAACAACTCTAAACTAGGAATTCGCTTCGTTTTCACATAGCAGGTAAATGAGCGTTACAACTGATTTTCTGTTTTTACAGGTGATTCGTCTGCTCAAGACCAACCAGTGTTCACAGTTATGAAGTCACAGGGAGTCTCTTCCCCAGGGTAAAATCAGGAGAGCAGGAAAAGCATTCTGTTTGATAGTTACATAGCGAACCCCCGGACCCTCTCTACTCCATGAGCCCCGCTGTGTGAAAACGGTTCCGAGGTAAAACATCCGCGGAGTCTGGACACCACTAGGAAATTCAGAAACGAAGATGCTTGTCCTTGAGTTCCCCATATTGCCCCAGAACAACGACTTCCCTCGCTTCATAACTACGGTCCCAGAATGAAACTAAATTCTTTCAAATAATCGAGCTCAGTTCATTAAACAAAAATGTCATTCCATTCCTATTCCTCAACCCCCAGGAACCCACTATCGCATACTTACGCATCGTTGGTCCGCACGAAAGTTGTCCGACGTAATACCTCAACGATCGGGAGGGCCAACTTGAATTAGCACCGGTTGGATACGCGTCAACGCGCAGACACACCTGGAAATAGCACGTGGAGCATGAGTTGGGAGTTACATTTCAGTGGTGATGGGGCAGGGGTGCACTGATGGGTGTTACGATACTGTGTTACTATGAGAGGGTGGAGGTACTATGAGAGGGTGGAGGTATTTACGAGTGTTGAATGCCTCAGTAAGGCGAGACTGTTAACTGGCTAGGATAGTTTTCTATTTTGTTGAATTTCGCAGTGAACTCGATTTCAAGATACCCACTTCGCAAATTGGCAATCTTTCTTTCTCCATGATTAGGTTGTTATCCGTGTAGGGGGTCCACGGATTCAGGGGGCAGCATCGCCGTTACACTGGGCAGTGGGTCCAGAGTCACACAAGCCGTGAATGCCACACTCGCAGTAGGAACTGCTCAGGGCAGATACCAGAGCTGCAGAAGACAATGTGTGATTATGTCAAAATACTCTTCTAGACAAGCTTTGAATCAGAATTTTCAATGAAAGTTTTAACTGAGAATATTTCCAAGTCTTTGAACATAAATGTTCCATTGTCTCGTACATCGCTTTAAAAGGTCACACTTTCAACAACGTATTAACATAACTATTAAAGTATACACCTACTTTACATAACTATAAAAGGTCACATCGTACACTTTACACACAATGTCACATTTTCCACTTTGTACTTTAAACTGTCGTGCTTATTCACTTTGAACTCAGCGTGTGTTCCTCCTTCTTTTCATCCCACAATTGCTACACTTCTGTAACATACTTCCAATATTAGCAGTGAGCTCAGTAGACATCAACATGCGACAACCCCTGCTAAAATAAATGTGTGTTCTCCAAACAGGTTCCTCGCCGTGGAGTACTTATATCTCTCATCTGTTAATCTCTAAACATTTGACCACCATCCTCCATCCGTTAATTAGTCTTGACATTACACCCTTTTGATTGATTCAGCGCAAATGTGATCAAACATTTCTGTCCGCCCTCACTTCTCTCATTTTCTGAATCCCATTTTTAAAAAAAACGTTAGACTGATGCTGTGAAATTAGGATTATTTTTTAAACCGGTAATTTTTTTGTAAATGGTAAAGGTAGCCCAGTAGACTTTTGCTCGTTGGGAACTGCTGTGCTAATTAGACAGAACTTTTGTCGGAGCCAGCCCATTGCTCACCTTCTTGACATTACCTTGCTTGCACAAACCTCTGCAGATCATATACCCATTCAACAGCTGAGTCAACTGGGAGAACAACACTGCATTACACGGGTTTCGAACCAGCTAATGTGTACATCTCCGGGCTTACATGATTAGATACCTTAGCTGTCGCTTCACCGAATTGAAGACACTATACGATTCGCCGCCTTGGGATTTACTGATTTATTGTCAAGAAAAATATATGCATACTGTCTCGGGTTTTTTTTCAAACCTAGCGCGCATATTAAATAAAAAAAAAACTGTTTAGTAGCTAACACATGATATGTCATGAATATTCAGGGAGAAGCGTTTCCTGAGAGGAATGGTGAGGATGAGGACAGAATGACGAGCAGACTTACTGGGTTCTGTCACATTGCTGCCACATCGTCTAATGGTGGCATAATTAACCACGGGAGCGCCCTGAGCTCCAATTTGTAGACTTTGCTGGCATCGGCGGTTTCCTTTTACAAAAGCCTGAAACATGGACCAATGAAAATGTACAGAAGACAACCATTTTCCTTTCTCAGACTTCAGTCTCTTCAACCATCTTTAACTCACTGGCAGGAGACAGGAAAACATGCTAGTTCCCTTCTTTCTTTGGTTCTTTGCACCAGAGTTATGTGAAAATAACCCAATAAATTTTCCAATATTAAAATGCTCCTTGGACCCGACCCGACTCAGAGCATCCTTGATGCCCGAAGATAAGTGAAACATGGTTGGTCCGTTTATTAAATAGGAAATATAATTTTATCTTGTGGTAGCTTGTGTAAGGGTAGGAATACCTTGAACCCACCCACCTCCCCACAACACACACACTGGCTGACCGTCGATGGTTTTTCTGAGGGTGATTCTATTCTCTCAATGTGTGTTTTGAAAGAGAGAGAGAAAGATAATGACGACTCTTTCTCTTGTATGTGCATGTATATCGATAATATGATGATGATGATGATGATGATGATGATTCATCGCTTATGACGACTCTTTCCTTGCAATAATAATAATAATTCATATGAAACATTATCTATATTTAAATGTGGTTTCTTAAAGTTCAGAGTCGAAGCCGGGTGATAAACGGTATATGCTTATTTTCACAACATGTAAGGCAAGACATCAGAGAAATGTACGGTACTCACTGCGAGCTGACCTTCGGAGATGTTTCTGCCACCTTGGTCTTGGTACGAAATGGTGAAACACTGGGTGATGGGCCCTTGCTTTGGCCTTTGCGTTATTCTGTTTGAATAGGCTGAAATGACAGAAAAGCTTCGCTCAAAATTTAGGAATATGTATGCCACCATAAAGAAAGAATCTGCAAGACTTCAAACGAATAGCCTTTTTTATAAAAAAAAGGGTCACAAACGCGTGCAAACAGTTTCATCTTCTGCTATTCACTCTTTTTCTTGCCCTATTCGAATGTTTTATGCTCGTACATACATACAGACAGACATATTAGATGCATACATACATCATACATAATATTTACATTACACGTACGCAATACTGGATTTCAACCCTATTATTGCGAAGTGTTTGATTGCTTGCATCACTTCCACCAAGGGAACTAATAACAATCCAGTGTTCTAAAGTTTCCCCCGACTACGTTGAATTAATTATAATCTGATCCTTTTTTTCTGCAGCGCAAGATTTTTTCAGCACCTTCTTCTCTACACAATGAGCACAAATTGTGAGGAAGAACTTCTTTCAGAATTTAAATAACAGCATCACCATTTCTTTGCCACTATTTTCGTTCGACTTTGTGCAGCACGAAAAACAAGAGGAAAACTGACTGACAACCGACTGGAGCGCAAACTTACTGACGGGTCTGTCGATGTATGAGTCCGAGTAGATGCATGACACGGTGAAGGGAGCGCCCTCTCCTTCAGCATCAGGATCAACTGTCAGAAGGTCCTTCATGATGTTCACCTCCCCCTCTACGCCTTGAGTCTTCACAAAGTTAAGATATGTTGCGCAGTCGGGGAAAATTTCTGCAACAAAAACGATCCGGCCTTAGCAATTTTTTCTAGATTAAAAAATATAGTTCTTTGTAGTAATGCTGTGTTCATACTCTTCAAAACTTAGGGTGTGTTGTGACGAATGAAAACAAGCTGGATAAATTTTGGAGCTGGAGTTGCCAGATTCAATCTAGTGGTATAAATGTGCTGAAAATCCCTCAGACGCCTGACTTCTGTGAGCTATTACTAGGAGGCCTCTGTGGTATCAGTTTGATAACTGATCACTTCAAGCACACTATGGAGAATGAAAATCGCTGTGAACACAGCAGACGTACATACAATATTTGCATGCAAAACTTCTGTAATGCTACCGTTGAAAAAAATGTATATTTATCTGACAGTGTTCAGTACCTGTAAGTGACCACATGTTTCGCATGAATTTTTAAGGTCATGTGAGATGCAAAATTTTGTTCTTATCACTGAGGGGAAAAGTCAACTAAAGGGGCTATTTCCCAGAATCTGGGGGAATACTACCCTTCAGCTGTCGAGGTACACCCCTACAAGCATCACCATCCGCAGAAAGAGGTCAAAAGCAGAAAAAAAATCAACGGCATATACGTTAGAATTCTGCATAGGTAAGTGTATATTAAGAAGCTATAGGTCAATGGGAGATTTGGAACCATAAATTAATTAGTCGTATTGTATCTGTCTTTGCTTGCGGATGTTTGACAGATAAAAAAATCACACAAATAACAGGTGAAGACAACGTTTTCACCTGCACACTCTAACGGTCCTATCTTCATCGTAACACTTGCAGTTCCCGAGAAGGCTGACGACGAAGCACTAACTTCGGTCACTGGAACTTTGTCCAAGCTTGACAACACAAGGGAATCCCTGTAGACATAGGTGCAGGCTGTACAGAATCTGAGTATCTCAAGACTGGTAAAAAGGATTTAAATTCTAAAATATACCAAAGAATTCTTATAAAGACATTGTACTTGTAACCTGAGTGCTTATAATTGGCGTTGAAGAAAGTTAGAATTCTGCAAGAGTTTCCCAAGGTTTATTAATTGTAATTATAAAATACAAATAAGATAAAATGAACTTGTCTTATACAGGAATTCTGTTTGCAGCTAAGGTGATTGTGGTTAAAACTGCTTACTGTTTGAATTCTATAAGAGTCAGTTTTGTTTTCTTTATTCCAAAAATAGACAAAAATGTGTGAGCATATATATAAAAGAGAATTTATAGATATTGTGATAACATAAGTGCGTGAGACAACGCCGGGTGCGTGTTGTGTGTGTGGGTGTATGTAAACACCCATGTTACAGTATTGAAACTTTTGCATGAAGATTTGATTATGGTATGTGAACTACTATCCGCAATAAATAAGAGTGGCAACTTAAACAATTTAAACAACGCGACCTGCGACACCATGTCCAGGGGGACGACTCTACAGAGAAAAGACGTCGAGTAATGTGACTTACGTCCCTTGGCCTGTAGTGTAAGCGCAGGTTCTGGTCTGCACACAGGGTAGGACCGACTCCACGCTGCCGGAGTTGCCATCAGAATATTTCAGCTGAATGTTGGCTACGGAAACAGCACATAGCAGCTTTTGTGTCAATTTACACTTATCTTTCAGACAGCAAGATAATTCTGATAAATGTTAGCAACGGACGTTCAATTAACTGATTTTTTTTTTTCTTCGGATCTTTGACATTAAATGGTCTGAATTAGTAATGTGTAATCAAGAGCTTGAAAAATAAACAAAGTCTTTGACTCTTTTGCTGAATGTTATCATAAATCTGAAGAAACGTTAGTACAACCATTGAACCATAGGTTAAACGTACCTGGACTTATTGAACCACTGTATGTCAGAGAAATTGTCTGCTTGCAGTAAGTTGATCGTTTCTTCAAGAGAGCCAGCTGATCTGGGCTTGCCCTTAGATATTTTAGAACCACCTTGAAGGGGGCACTTGCACGTATCTGCAATTTCAATCGGAAAACAATTGCTTCAATCATCGTTGTTGCTGTTTTCATCACCATCGTAGCTGTCGTCGTTGATTAAAGATATAGTCACTGTCTAGGTTATTCTCACTGTAGGTGTGTTTTCACCTCAAAATCATATATGTTTCATTAACTCATT